>NC_142753.1:10278557-10469807 GCF_051943395.1 Hippocampus bargibanti
ACGCACGGAGAAAATTACATGCAAACAGGGTCGGATATATCGATAGTCCCGGTTATATCGATATTTTTTCGGACTCCCTTGAATATCGATATAACGAGACTTTACTGTATTATACTGCCAAAAATGACAAATATTCATTTATGAATAGTTTCCATTCCTTTGAATCACGTGATTACGGTACGTTTTTGATCAGTACTATTTTTATTAGCCACTTTTTTTTTGTATTTCCGAGCAAGAAATTAGCATTTGATGCACAAGTGATAGCTACACTGTAAGCAAATGTTAATTGCGGCCGCTCCGTGTCATGTCTCTGGCACCATGAATGCTTACGGCTACAAAAAAAAAAAAAAAACAGCATTAGCCGTTGCGCACAGTGCTGAAGTGGAAAGCCGTTGCATTTCAATGCGAGGCACTGTCTCCATTATTTATGACACTTTACACCTCAAAACCGGCACAACCTCCCTTTGCTAGCACGCTCTCCACCTGCGTGGACAGATCCATGTCTCTCTCTCTCTAAGCTAGCTACCTGTCTTGTCACTGTGGTAACGAATATCGTAAACATGGCACGGGGCGTGATCACCGAGACTCTTGGCTAGCTAAACAACGCGTTCAACAATGCCAGCCTCGACTTAAAAGACTTGTGTCAAATTGCTTGTGAAATAAAAGTGTACAAAAAAAACAATTTAAAGGAATTTAAAGGACAGCCGACACATTGGAGTCCTGACGGCTCGAATTGATACGGGAGGACTTCTTTAATCGATTGCAAAGATTTATGCTTTGCTCTTCAGAACTATTTGAATCATATTCATAACTGGATGAGTAACAAGAAAGCATCATCTCTAAAGCCATTGTTTTGATTCTAGAGCAAGGCGAAGACGTCCCTGCGTGACGTCACAAACAAGGGGGCGGGACCATTTCCGAGGTCATTTTGAAGTAGTTTTGGGACACTTTAAGTTATTTTTATTGGTGTTTTGCATTTGACTAAAAATATCAGCCTGCGTGTTTTGGCTATTTTAGATGATACAAAACATTTTTCTGATGTCAGTTAGGAAACAAAAAAATGGTGTCGGTTGTCCTTTAAATTAAAATTGTGCATATTTACATATATCCCAAATTAATTCTATGAGGTACAAGCATGAACTATGATGTATTTGGACCTCCATTTGTAAAAGTACACCAAATTATCACAGAGAAAGCATTCCTCAAAATGGTGAACGAAGAAGGTTAAATTCCTCATCAAGTGTTTAATGCTAATGAAACCGGCCACTCCATTCCATTCAAGCCATTAACGGCCATCATAAAGGTAAATAAAACGACTTGATTACACAGTACAGTTTATTTCTTTAATTATAATACCATAGCACATTTATTATACGTAAAATAAGGTATATATAAATGTGTGTCATTTTAAGGCTTACAAAATTAGAAAGTAGAAAATTATGTTTTATGGGGACCTGGGAACGGATTATTCCCACTTTAATGGTTTCCGATGAGAAATTATTTTTTGGGATACACACTTTTCACCTTACGCACTCCGTCTGGGAACCAATTAAGTTCGTAAGCCAAGGTATCACTGTACTTTGAATGGATGTAAAATCTGGCACAAAAGTGACCCCCCCCCACCCCCCGAATTTTGAATAAATACATGAATCAAATTGGAGTGCTACACACTGTCCAAACACATGCAATTCAAATGTGAAAAAAAAAACACTAATGCAATATGGGTGGAAGGCCAGAAGGGGCAAGGGGAAGATTTATGACCTAGCTCGGATGCGGAAGAATCTCCATTTCCAGAATTAGACGCTGCCTGACCCCCCGGACCCCCCGGACACCCCTCCCCCCCACCCTCACTACCCGTTCCAACAATAGTTTGCCGCGCGCAACGGCATCTGTCAGACATTAAGTCAAACATCCCTCCATTGGTTAAATGATGGCCCTTGGAAATGACAATGGAAGGGGGGGGGGGGGGGGAAAGGGGGCTAATATCCATCAGGACGTCCATCTGCGTGGGCGCGTGTACGCGTGCGAGCGCTCGGACAAAAGCCTGTTTCCACCGCGTTGGCCAAAAAGCTCCGCTGCTGGTCCGACTTAATGAACCTCGCTCATACCACCACCCCCCACCCCCACACCCCCTTCCTCTCCAATCCAGCTCTACCTTGGCCTGCTGTGGCCGTGTGTCACTGCTAATATTGACCCCCCCACCCTTCCATGCGCAAACACACAAAACCTCCCCCCACCCGCAACTGCTGTTGTCCACATCTCACCTCATCCATAGTAGACAGTATTGATTTTCAGCACAGAAAATAAAAAAGGCCATGAATTTTAATGGCTCACTGTCCGTCCGTCTGTCTGTCTTTGTGTGTACCCCCCCCCCCCCCCCCATCCTAACCCCGTCTACTCACCCCCCTTTCACAGTCAACTCTTTAATCTTTGAGCCATCACGTCGTCAGTCCATCCTTCCGACTACCTCAATCGGATTCTGTCCTGCTTATCCGGGCTATCGTTCTGTCCTCTCACCTCACCATCAGTCCACCCCCCTCCTCCCTTTTTTTTTCCACCCCGGATCCCTTTTTGTTTTCTCCTCGGGGAAGGAGATGAATGGGAAGGTGATATGTGCTTCTTGCTTTATGGCGAAATAGCAAAAAAAAAAAAAAAAAAAAGGGAAACAAATATGAAAAGTCTACTGATTAATTCATGGCCCATCATGTATTTCAGGGGTCGGGAAGCTATGGTTAGCGAGGATACTGACCTAAGGTTGATGTTCAATGAGCAATTTTGATTGGATGGTAGCCGTTGATGTTGAAACAGGTAAACGCCCCTTTTTAAATAAGCCCGATGAGTAAAAAAAGTGAAGAGTATCGTACACTTTTTACGTAGAGAGAAAATGATTCTAATTTGCAATGAAACAATACCATCGATGAAACAGTCGAATGTCAGTGGCACTTTGACAAGACCCATGCTAACGTTAGCATCAATATACTTCTGCGAGAGACAGCCGAAAGCAAGCGGGCGAGCTAATGAGCCGTGTGCAGGTTAGTTAGCAGTAGCTTTGCATATGGACCGATGATAGAGATTAGACAGAATAAGAAATTATCATATTTAATAGTTTCATGTTTAGCTGGCCGACCAAACAAAAGGCGCAGATGGCAAGCTAAGTTTATCAGACGCAACAAGTTAAATTGTCATCTTCATCTGGGAGATCTGGCCTTGGACAGAATTTAGGACTTGGGAAACTGCTTGAAGCAATTTACGACTTGAAACTCCTTCACAAGAAGAGCTCATTAGCAAGGTTACAAATTTATCAGTTCATGGAAGAGACCATGTTTTATTGCGTACAGCTGTTCGCGCTTAGAACTCTAATCAAGAAAAATATGTTTTACTAATGTATCACTTAAATTTGCATATTATGGCTCTCTTAGTCAAAAAAATGTTCCTGACCAATGATGTATTTGATAGCCATCCGTCGATGTGGGCTTTATGATTAGCTGGCCACCGGTTCAGGGTGTACCCAAAGATAGGATCCAGCATACTTCCAACCTTCAAGGAGCATAAAAGCTGATATAAAATGGATGAAAGATTTAAACGACATGGCTTTATTTGGAACTGGTGCAGAAGGGTCATTACGAAGATGGTATGACCGCAGTTTGGTGTCCGATCGGTTCAAATCGCACGACAACCCCCCCACACACACACACACATACGCTACCCACGCTTAGCCATTAGCGTCCGATACGATTTCCGGAGGTCTTCCTCCATTTGCAGTGTAACCTTCGGGGCCGTCTCAATCCCCTCTGCCACCATTACGTGGGAGGAGGCTGCAAATATAAGCAGCCGGGTTCAAATGTCACGGAAGGGTAATAATAAATAAATAAGTAAATAAATAAATAAAAATAAAAAACAGATTCAGGTAGAAGGGACTGAGCCACAAAGTGTTTGCGACAAAGTCTGACTGTAGTATGTTTGCTTGTCACGAGCACAATGGAGGCGTTTTTTTCGCTAATAAAAACATGTTATTGTTGTCACTGAATGCTACATCGAGCGCACACAAACACATTGAAGGACAACACTCATATGTGCACGCACACACATAATATGACGATAGATTTAGACTACGTATTCTAATTCCATTCACTAGGTATTAGCGATCTATTTACTAGCTATCAGCTATCTATTCGTTAGATATTAGCTATCTATTCGCTAGCTATCAGCAATCTATTCACTAGCTATCAGCTATCTATTCGTTAGCTATTAGCTATCTATTCACTAGCTATTAGCTATCTATTCACTAGCTATTAGCTATCTCATTTGCTATCTAGCTAGCTACTTAGCTAGCTATATATTAGCTACCTACTTAGCTGGCTATCTATTTGCTATCCATTTGCTATCTATTAGCTATCTGGCTAGCTAGCTGATTCTGTAGCTGGGTATTTATTAGCTATATGGCTATCTTGCCAGTTAGCTAACTGTATCTGGCTATCTATTAGCTAGCTGGCTACCTGGTTGGCTATACATTTGCTATCGATTTGCAATCTACTTGCAATATGTTAGCTAGCTAGCTAGCTTTCTATCTATTTGAGTTACTTCCTGGTTGAGTGAACGCTGGTGGGTGTGGCTGCCGCTGCTCACCCGCAGAAAAACCAATCCTGTGACTGTAAAGTGCCCTCGAGAGTTTTGAAAGGTGCTTAGAAATCCAATGTATTATTATCATTATATATAAATCAATACATATTGTATTGTATTTTGCACACCTGCCCCCATTTCAATCTTATTTAACTCCAATCTACTACCATGACACGTTCATGGCTTTGGATTAGGCTCTTTGCATCAAAATCATCATCAATGTTATGCACATTGCTTCAAAGTCAAGTCCAACCATCTTACGTGTCCGTCTGGTCAGTTCACCACTGCCCCCCCACCCCATTTAAACCCGACCCCACCCCACAATCTCACTTGAACTTGAGACGTGACACCCCAACAGGCCGACCGGGTGTGAAGAAGAATAGCCCCAAATGACGCCTAGCTTGCATATGAATGGTTGGTGGGGGGGGGTCAATGTTGAGGGGAGCGCGAGGGGTCATGGGGTGAAGGTTAACCCCCTTCTCTATAGAGGCTAACGCACGTCGCTATGCTAAACAGACACAGCTCAGTCAGCCCGTTGTTGACACGGACCAGATCACGATAGCCGCAGTTCAGGCTGCGTTACATGCTATCACCAAATTGTGTGTATGTGTTTCTGTGTGTGTGTGTGTGTGTGAATGGGGGGGGGGGGGGGGTTGAGCAAGTGGGCGGGAGGCTACCGAGACCCTTTCAAACCCCCCAGAGAGCACAGAGGGACTGAGTGCTGGGCCTAAATGCAGAATCTTCTGAGCTCGGAGCCCCCGAGGGAACGTCGGCGCGGAGGCCATTTTACTGGAAAAGAATCGTGCTACCAAGCGGACGGGTGGCGGGTTTACCATATTCATACCACGCGGCGGGGGCGTTTCACCTGTCCTATTTCGCCACACCGCTAAAAAAAACCCTCAAGGGAAAAACATTAAAGGCAACTGTGCGTATTCTCTCCCTGGTATGAGTGTCCCTTCCAGCCTTTTTGTCCGAAGAAGACTCTTTCATTCATGCTATCGCTAGGCTAATAAAACAGTAAGAATTTTGTAGACGGGAACGGGTGAATTTGTGAGTAGCCAATTTAAGTGGAGGTTCAATGTTAGGTGGTAACTTGATATACAGTAAAGTCTCGTTATATCGATATCGGATATATCGATAGTCCCGGTTATATCGATACTATTTCTATGCACGCACGGAGAAAATTACATGCAAACAGGGTCGGATATATCGATAGTCCCGGTTATATCGATATTTTTTCGGACTCCCTTGAATATCGATATAACGAGACTTTACTGTATTTGTAGTTGTCCCAATTTAGGAGTCAATTTTTGACTTTGGGTTTAATTAAATTATTTTGGTTGCGTCCTCGGACATCGTGTACGATCACAAGGATGAGCTGCATATTTTTCATGTTCATGTCAGTTATTTCTTTTTTTTTTTCCTCTTCCTTTCATAACTTTGCTGCTGCGTTACTTCCGGGTAAAGTGAACGCTGGCGCGAATTGCTGCCGCTGCTCACCCGCACATTCATGGTAGAATGTGCACGTCTACTACAAGCTAAATGTTGAAAGCAACGGGGAAAGGGATTTTATTTTCACACCATGCTAAAAATGACGTGTCATAAATAATAATAATACATTTCATTTGTAAGCGCCTTTCAAAACTCTCATGGTCACTTTACAGTCACAGGATCGGTTTTTCTGTGGCTGAGCAGCGGCAGCCACACGCGCCAGCGTTCACTCAACCCAGAAGTAACCCGGATTAAATAATAAGACAAATAGATTTAAATATTAATCTACTGATCAGCAATAATATAAAATAAGGTATATTGTGTGTAGTTTTAAGGCTTGTATAGTTGAAAATTATGTTTTATGGGGACCTGGGAACGGATTATTCTCATTTTAATGGTTTCCTATTGCAAATTATTGTTTGGAATACACACTTTTCGCCTAACACACACTTTCTGGGAACCAATTAAATCTGATATTGTTGGGGGTAATGCACACAGAAAGGCAGTCAGGAGACTCAACTCCCTCCCAGCCCTGCCCCCTCTGCCCCTTCCCACTGCCACACTCACCGAACTCTGAGTACGCGCTACACTATCATCCTGAACTCTATTTTTTTTTCCTGCAAGACCTCACTTCAACTTTTTTTCTATTTGTTTGTTTTTACATTACTACACTACCTCACTTTACATACGACACTACCTCGCTTTACATTCAGAAATTACATGTATTATCTGTTGTCAATTGTCTGTCTTTTTAGCCACATTATAAGTGCCTTGCACGCTGGATTCCGAAAGGACATTAATTTAATCTGTGCTGGATGTCATGCATATTAGCATATTTGACAATAAAGCTGACTTTGAATGTATTGCATTTCTTAAATCAATGTACGGAAGAGGACTTTTTTTTAAAAATCCGGTATTAAATCACCACGGTTTGATTTGCTGGAGGTTTTTTTCATATAGTTCAGACATTACAAATTTCTGACAATACTGCCAGTCTGACTTGCTCTCTTATGCGAGTATGTGTGTGTGTGTGTGTGTGTGTGTGTGTGTGTGTGTGTGTGTGTGTGTGTGTGTGTGTGTGTGTGTGTGTGTGTGTGCGTGTGTGTATGTGTGCGTGTGTGTGTGCGTGCGTGTGTTTAAACATCTCCTTTCAATCCACAGTCCTTGATGAAAGATGTGCACTCACAAAAGAAACAGCTGCTGCTAACAGCAACCGCGGGACAGATTGATGTCAAACGTGCCGTACTGAAACGCGCCGCGACGTGTCAACCTACGTTACTCGGCGCGTGTGTGAGAATAAACTTGTCAACCAGCGGAACGGGGGACCTTCCATGACAAACTCGCATCTCAACGTGAAATGTTTAAAAGGCGTGCTTTAAATCTCGGTGAAATCATGGTCTAAGACGCCCTGGGGAGTTGCAAGTGCCTGGGTGTTAAAGTGCATAGTCCCCCCCCACCCATTTAAAAATACAGTGATACCTTGGCTTACAAACTTAATTGGTTCCCAGACAGAGTGTGTAAGGCGAAAGGTGTGTATCCCAAAACTTAATTTCCCATACGAAACCATTAAAATGAGAATAATCCGTTCCGAGGTCTGCATAAAACATAATTTTCTAATTTTCTAAGCCTTAAACTTACACAAAATATACCTTATTTTATGTATAATAAATGTGATATGATATTATAATTAAATAAATAAACTGTACTGTATAATAAAGTCGTTTTATTTACCTTTGTGATGGTCGTTGATGGATTGATGGAATGGAGTGGCCGGTTTCATTAGCATTAAACACTTGATGATGAACGTAGCCTTCTTCTTTCACCATCTTGAGGAATGATCCCTTGTAGGTGCTTTCTCTGTGATAATTTTATCTAGTTCCTCATCAATTGTGTTCTGTTTAGCTGTGTTGATAGCTTTTCGCATCAAGTGTACATATGGCTTGTGCGGGTTGTTTGTGGAGCCTGATTGATGGGATATTTTAACCTTGCAGTCTACACTTTGCCTTTGAACTATAAAAGTTGAAACTCTGTCACTGTCGTCTGCCTCTCTCTTTAATGTTTAAACCCCACCCCCTTCAATGCTGTGTTCTTGACCAATCATGTGGCTTTAACGGAAGACTGACGGCGGCGAACAGTAGCCAAAATGGAACTGTATAGTGCCACTTAGCAGTTTTTTTGACAACGATACTAGTGCAGCGTGTTCTACCGGAAACAAATTCCTTGTGTGTCCTACATACTTGGCAATAAAGATGATTCTGATTCTGATTCTGATTCTGAATAGAGGACAAAAACAGTCGGCTGCCATTTTGTTGTGAGAAGAACAGGCTCGTTCGCGAACGACACATCACTCATTGAGGCAGCTCTGTGTACGAAAAAAGTTTGTATGCCAAGGTAAAAATTTCATAAATGTAATGTTCGTAAACCGAAAAGTTCGTAAGCCAAGGGGATCGTAAACCGAGGTATCACTGTATCCATAAACCAAAGTTCCTTGTTAATCAGTGTAGAATGACAGTCCCTTTAGTAGCCCGTGTTAGCGAGCTAACAGATTGGCGAGCAATATGAAGGAAGTTCAAGCGACGAGTCAAAGTCACAAGGAGAGATTGAGACATGCCAGGAGGGGGGGTTGGTGGGGAGTGTCGAGGTCTGCTACAACAGATTCATTTCATTTGTGGTCCAGAAGCAGCGGATAATAAAAAGGGATAAAAAAATGGAGGAAGGTGGAGAAGGAGGGAGGGAGGGAGGGAGGTGATAAGGAGGAGAGCTGGAAGCCAGTTTCCCCCTTATTTATCTGATCGGGATAATGCGTGTGTGTGAGGGGTTAAGTTATGATTTTTAAATCAAGGACAAAAAAAATATATCACTCAAAGGCCGCTTTGCCCTTTTTTCACTCTTTCTGAGATTCACTTTTGTCAAAGGTTACCTTGAAAAAAAAACAAGCATGACTATTAACATGATTGATTTCAGTTGCTGTTTTTTATTGGATTGCTTTATATTATGTGGCTAACAGCTGAACCACTAAAAGCGGGGATATTTTTATAATTACAACAGCATAAAACACGTATTAGACCATTACTAAGGTGCATATATTATATCATTTGCAAAAAAATGACAACTATTACTGCATTTTACTGAAAAATGATGACCACCCGGAACCAATTGATATCATTTCCATTCATTTTAATGGGGAACGCTGATTTGCCATCTCATATTTTAAACTCTGAATGCAATTTTTTGCCAAGAATAGATAAAAAGCACTTAACAGCTGCAAAGCAAAAACAAAATCAACCCAATATGAACACTGAACGTCACAACAATAAGTCGCTACACGTTATCGCGCAATTTTGAACAACTCGTGTTTCACGAGATGTATTGCTCAGTTGAGCAGATTGAACCTCAGCACTTAAATTTATTGAACCCCCCCACATGCCCTTACGGCGACCAAACTCTCTCCTCCATCTTCCATTGTTGTCACTTGTTTCTTTTCATACATAAATACGGACCCCGCCTCCCCATAACACATTTATAGAAAGTAAGTCGCCCCCCCCCCACCCTTGTGTGATATTACATTTTTCACCCCTAAAAAGAGCCCTCCATCGCTAGCACAGAGTGAAGGGGTCAACCCAAGGAAGGACAAGGTGTCCCAGTCCCCCGATTCCCTCTCTGACAATCATTAGCATAAATCCTGTCTGCTAAATTAAATTGGGGGGTCAGGGGGGGGTGTTGAATAGCCCTCAATAGCCCCCCCAAAACTGCACTGACCAGCAGCCGAGGGGGACACAAAGGAACCAATTGGACTAACCGCCACATGTGTCATCTGACTTTATTAGCTAAACGTATAGTTGCTATGGGAAGGAAGGCCATTGTTAGCTTGCGGGCACGCACACAAAGTAATATATGGATGGATAAATGTCGCAAAAATAAATAAATAAATAAATAAATAAATAAATAAATAAATAAATACAAAAATAACTAATTTAAAAATTCTCCTGATATAAAATCATTTCGCTAACGTCCAGTTCTGCAATTACACATTGCGCGATAAAAATCACTTTATCTAGATGATGCTGGCTAGCTTAACGCGAACACCGAATGAAAACTGTCAGATATAAAACGTGTTGATAGTCATGCTGTTGGTCGCATTTGGTAATGATTTTTGTTAACATTTTTATGTTTATTTTTTATGTGTTTTTTTTAGAGAAGAAAAGCAATTTTTTTTTTTTGTAACGGCAAGATGATTTTGCTAGCTTACCGCAAACAACAACGGTGTAAATGCTGCTGATACATTTGTTTATAACTTCTATAACCATAGTTGACCAGCAGATGGCTCTGCTTTATTTTTCTTGACATCACGTTGGGTTGTTGTTACAGCGAGACCTCAACTTACAAACACCTTATCTTACAAACCTTTCGTCTTACAAACTTCAAATTTCTGAAAATTAAACCTTATAATAAGCACTATTTTCATAATACACACCCACCACGGCTGGCGGAAGCACACGACCGAACAGCACCAGAGGTTAAGTTACCAACATTCCTTATGGAAGGTGACTCTCCTTCCATAAGCCACCAACGACCATCAAAAAGGTAAATAAAACTTTATTTTACAGCACAGTTCATTTCTTTAATTACAGTCCTCATGTAATGTGCCTCTCTTTCCAAACAGCAATTCCCTTTGACCTCCAACGCCATTCCAGCAAGCCATCAATGACCATCACAAATGTAAATAAAGTGACTTTATGAGACAATGCAGTGTATTTCTTACTACAATACAATAGCACATTTATTATACATAGAATACGGTATGTTGTGTGTAGTTTTCAGGCTTATTTAGTTGAAAAGTATATTTTATGGAAACCCGGGAACGGATTATTCCCATTTTAATGGTTTCCTATGGGAATTTTTTTTTGAGATACACACTTTTCGCCTTACACACTCTGTCTGGGAACCAATTAAGTTCGTAAGTTGAGGTCTCACTGTACTTCCGGTACAGGTTTAACTTTCCGCACTTCGTTACTTAAGTTTCATTTTCACTGAGAAGACGGCCAGAATGGACATGCTTTATCGCTGTACTGTTTAGCAAGGAAAAGATAATAAGGACGAAGATCAAAAACTTCCATTTTGGACGGAAAGCGGGCAAAGTGGTTTGTGCGATTTTATTGCATGTTTTAGTCCATATGTTAATGTGTAAATAATAGCTATATTTTTATACTGTAGTATAGGAAAGCAGCATCTTCACACATAAATATATATTTTCTTATTCCTTTCAAACATCAGAGGGGAATTTGAGCATCTGCCTACAGCAGCGTCAACTCACGTGCATGCTAGCGGGGAACCGAACGGCGGCTTCATTAAGACGGACGGAGCCCCCGCGAGGAGATCCGACGGACGAGGGAAGAACAAAAAAAATGAGCGCACCTCAAGACGGACACAGGTAAAAAAAGTCAATCATCGAATGGATTTGTCTTTTGTGGCGCCACAATGTGTGCACTGTGAATGCCAGTGAGGTGTCAAGGATAAGGACGGGTCACAGAAGAAGACTTCCAGATGATTTAGAGGAAGTGATCTGGGATTAGCGGCGTAAAACGCTTATCATTTAACCGGCTCCAACTGCAGAATTTCAGGGTGGGGGGAAAAAAGGGGGCGCATAGGTGCAGAAAGCAATTTATGTGCGCACCTCTGAGATTTTAGTCATTAAGGTCACGGCTAATCCAAATATGAACTAGAAAGTGCACTTGTACCTTCCATCATGATTACCTTCGAAAAATAAATGCCGACGAAATTCACTAGAATTCCAGGACAGGGGGTGTCAAATTCACAACCTAAGGGGCAATTCGCTACCTGCGGGACGGTTTGGTGTGGCCCGTTGCCGCACTTGCTCAAGGACGGGGCTAAATTCCCTCAGAACGTGCCTTGCCATTAGAATCGGACTAACCCATAGTGCTGAGGCCAGGGGGGGTTATTATCCAGTGGAAATAAATAAGTGCAAGGTTACACACAAGTAGCAAAACAGGAGGCAACAAATGGCGGCAAACGCACTTTAGCACGTAATTGTCAATCACACACACACACACACACAAGGGCGGTCAAATATAGCCTGAGTGCAGCCAATTTAGCCACTGATGCTTTTTGCGCCCATCAGGACAAAGATGACCACTGTGTGTGTGTATATTTGTATGTATATGTGTGTGTGTGTGACTGTCTGTCTGTCTTTACCTTGACTCTGTTGGTTGCTTGTTTCTGTGTCTAATGGCCAACCAATGTTTCCACGGTAACGAGAGAGGTAAGGTGAAGACAAGTAACGACGGAGGTGAAGCTGAGTTCAAACGTGAGCAGCAGGTAGCGGCCATATTGTGAGATGATGCGCAAACACAATTTGCTCCTTTAAATTTCACGCTACTGTATATATATATATATATATATATATATATATATATATATATATATATATATATAGTTGTATCTGTGTGTGTATATGTATATGTGTGTGTATATACAGTACATATGTGTGTATATACATGTGTACATATATATGTGTGTATTTGTGTATGTGTGTATTTCTTGGAAAAAAAAGAGATTTTCCTTATTTATTTTCAGATACGTGTATATATGTACAGTATATGTATATATTTATATTTCTGAAAAATATATGACTATATACTTTCAAGAATAAAGTCAGACTGTGAGGAATATATATATATATATATATATATATATATATATATATATATATATATATATATATATATATATATATATATATATATATATATATATATATATATATATATCACAGTTTGGCTATCCACTATATATATATATATATATATGAGTGCAGCCAATTTAGCCACTGATGCTTTACACACACATATATACACTTATATATACACACATATATATAATGTATATACACACATACACACATTCTTGCTTGATGTACAGCTTCAGATGTTCCAACAGTCATCACCATTTACCATTACCGTTTCCTTGTCATTAAAAGTTTTCTTACCAAAATTTACAGTGTGAAATGTGACGACAAATCCGATATTAGGAATGACAACGCCATAAAGTGAAACAAAATGAGGGAAGACACATGCGTGTGTGTGTGTGTGTGTGTGTGTTTAATGTGCGCTTGCTTGCATTCCAGGGCATCGTATGTGTATGTGTGTGTTTAACCCAGCATGGACGTGAGGCAGCTTAACGCAATAAAGCATGTTGTATTGACATCTGTGTTGTGTCTATTGATTCCCCATTATGGAGCTAACAAACCCGCCCGGACGCTTTGTCATTGGCAATCATGTTAGTGCCACGGCTCGCAAACGACGGAACCCCCCCTTTTTTAAATCTGATCCATACACACACACACAAACACAGACACACATTCCTTGACATCCACAGCACACTACATACACCACACACAAGCAGACGAGCGGCAGGAGGCAAGTCAATGGTGCTGATCAATAGCCGCGGAAGGTTAAAACCAATCACACAATAGGGCCGCTGTGAACTGCTTCCAGATAAACCACACACGTGACCTTAACGTGCAATTATTGAATCGTCAACCCGCTTGCATTTCCACACATACGCACGGCGGGAGCGCATACACACACAAAGCGCCACTTAAGCGCAAAAGGCAGTTTGGGTGAATTTACGGGGGGTTGAGCAAACCATTCGGTCGATACTTTTGACGTGAATTGTAAAGGTACAACCTTGACTTTGAAAGTTTCATCAGGTTCTGTGACTACATTTAGCAAATAAGTTATCCCGAAAGAAATTATTTGAGAACAATCCCCAAATAGAGCGCTAAAGAAAACTAGCACTGCCTATCTAACAACACATACTGACATATACTGAAGCGAATATAAAGAAAAAAAATGTATAATTAATTAGCTAGCTAGCTTACACACAAACTAACTGACTAACCAACCAAACAATTGAACAACTACCTAACTATCTGACTGGATAATCGACTAACCAAAGAGCTGATAAACTAGCTAACTGACAGACTAACCACTCAAGTCACTAACTAATCAGATAACTAAGTCATGAAATGCTTAACCATCTGACTAAGAACTATTTGACAAATTACAGTCAATGGTTTACAAGTTAGCTAGATAATCAACTAACCAACTAGCTGTTTAGCTAGCAAACCAGAGAGATAGCTAGCGAGGTAGCGAGCGAGATAGAGATAGCAAGTGAGCAAGATAGTGAGATAGAGAGATAGCGAGATAGCGAGCAAGCTAGCGAAATAGCGAGCGAGATAGCAAGATAGAGAGCGAGATCGCGAGCGAGATAGTGAGTTAGCGAGATAGCTAGCGAGATAGCGCGCTCGATAGCCCCACTTCTTAATCCCGATAAATTCTGTAACACATTTTGACGGTGGTGTTTCACCAACAGTATAAAACGCTCAGAAAATAATGTGGGAATTGTCGTTTAAGAATATTTCTTGGTGAATTAACGAGAAAAAGTAGCCATGACTGCTGCATTCACACATCCACATAAGCCAAGAGCCAATTAGTCGCCGCTTTTGCTGTCGGACATTTGGTCCAGACACCAGCAACCCCCTTCCTGGGCACGGCGAGGTAAAAAAAAAAGAAATAATCCAGGGTGTGAGGTTGTTATCCGACAGCAGAGAGCATTGTGTGCTAATGCGCGCGTGTTCTGAACTTCTTACAAAAACGTTCAGTTAAAGCCGACACCCGTCGTCTTGCCTCGCCGTACGGCGCGGTCAGTGTGTCTCGTCACTTCCTGTCAGCCTCAAACATCAGATAACGGCGGATGCCAAATGAAAAGAATGTTCGGATAACAAGGCCGGTGATGTCGCGGGTGGTTTTGGCGCTAGCATTTTAAGTGTTTTGGGAGGACAGTGATACCTTGGCTTACGAACTTAATTGGTTCCCAGAAAGAGTGTGTAAGGCGAAAAATGTGTATCCCAAATATTAATTTCCCATAGGAAACCATTAAAATGAGAATAATCCGTTCCCCGGTCTCCATAAAACACATTTTTCTAAGCCTTAAAACTACACAAAAATATTTTATTTTATTTTATGTATAAAAAATGTGCTATGGTATTATAATTAAAGAAATAAACTGTACTGTCCAATATAAAATATATATAAAAAATAAACAAAAAACCCCGGCGGTGTCTGGTCTCCCCAACTGACGGGGAATTGGATTTCCTTGCCTCGGGCCGGGCCCCCATAAGCCACTTTAGCTAAGTCTGTTAGCCGCCAGTCTACCTGGCTGTGATCTTGCACCCCTGACCGTCGCTGTGCATCTGTATGATTGCTTGTGAACTCTCACTCTTTTGCTCTCTTAACCCCCCCCCCCCTCCCCCCCTCCCCATTGTTGATACGCGACGGCCAAAGACCAAACTGGTCCGCATTCGGCAGACGCTCGCATGAACTCGGCTTACTGGGTTTTTCTAGACTCGGCCTGGGCTCAATCGCGTCGCTTTATCAGCACCTTTTCCGATATAGTCGAATTTACCATGAATTCCCACTCCTTTCTCCGCACTGACATTTTTGTAGAGTTGCTTCTTGCTGCACAGCGCTACCCTTACAAGTTTAATTCGATAAAATCGATCAATAGTTTATTTATAAAGCAGCTTTTATACTGACCAAAAAAAAAACATGAAATGTTTCACAGAACAGAGAACAAGAAAAGGGTAAGAGAAGAAATACTTTGTGTTTATTTTGTATTTATTTCATTGTACAGTGATACCTCGGTTTACAAACCCCTTGGCTTATGAACTTTTCGGTTTATAAACAAAACCTTGGCATATGAACTTTTTTCGGGATACACACTGAGCTGCCTCAATGAGTGATGTGTCGTTCGCGAACGAACCCGTTCTAACAACAAAATGGCAGCCGACTGCTTTTGTCCTCTATTCCCCGCACTCAGTCTTCGGTTAATGCCACGCAGCAGTGAGGGGAGGTGGTTTTGTGAGGGAGTTTCAACTTTGATAGTTCAAAGGCAGACTGTAGACTGCAAGGTTAAAATATCCCATCAATCAGGCTCCACAAATAACCCGCACAAGCCATCTGTACACTTGATGCAAAAAGCTATCAACCCAGCTAAACAGAACACAATTGATGAGGAACTAGATAAAATTATCGCAGAGAAAGCACCTACAAGGGATCATTACTCAAGATGGTGAAAGAAGAAGGTTACGTTCCTCATCAAGTGTTTAACGCTGATGAAACCGGTCACTCCATTCCATCAAGCCATCAACGACCATCACAAAGGTCAATAAAACAACTTTATTATACATTACAGTTAATTTCTTTAATTATAATACCATATCACATTTATTAGACATAAAATAAGGTATATTTTGTGTAGTTTTAAGGCTTAGAAAATTAGACATTTATGTTTTATGGGGACCTGGGAACGGATTATTCTCATTTTAATGGTTTCCTATGGGAAATTATTTTTTGGGATACACACCTTTCGCCTTACACACTCTGTCTGGGAACCAACTAACTTCGTAAGCCAAGGTATCACTGTATTGTATTTCGCAAAAAGTCTGTGCATCAGAGATTTCTTTTCAGGCTATTTTCTCGAAACAAGTGCAGTAATAACCACATTACAAAATCAGTGTTGAGCAGTACGAATCAAAAAGTAAATGGCGAAATATTTGTCATTTTTCAACGTCATTCGCTAGCCGCAGGTGTACCTACTAAAGTGCATTAAGTCATCCGCTTTTCCCTGTTAGCGTCCACCCTTCATTCATTATTCATCTTTTCTTTGACACTTTTCTTGAACCATCAAAAGACAAAGTGACACAACCACCCCCCCCCCCCCCTCCAACCGAAGAGTGATTATGCCTCGCCTGTCAAATGTCCACTACACCCGCCGCCATTTTTTTTTCTCTCCCTGCCGTTGAAACCTACTTAAGGTGATAGGCTGAATTACCACGCCAACCAACCCCCACCCCACCCACGCCTCCCGCCTTAAATCAACCAGCAACCGGACCTCGCTCCCCCCCCCCCCCCCCCCCCAATGCCAAAACCCCCATTCCACCCCCACAGCGGCCATTAGATATTTCCGCCTGGATGAACTGAGCCCGTGTAGGTGGGGATGGGGACAGTGCTGGTGGATGGAGGACACTTTCACCTCCAGTCCTACTTGAAAACGCACACATACATTGAACAAGAGAGTACTTTTAAAGGGAAATATACCTGTAAATATAAATATAGCTACATATTTTTTTTAAACAATGGTGATTGAAAATTGGTGACTGGAGTCAGTCCGATTAAAAATGTGTGTGTGTTGATTTATTTGAATTGTTTTTATGCTTTATTTCCTGTATATGATAGTTGTCCATGTTAAATGCTCATTTACAGCTGTTGTTAAAGCACTATATTAATACATTTGTATTGTATTGTATTGTATTGTTTACAATTGAAAATAAAGTTGGGGGGGTAAAACATGCCATTTTACTGAGGTTATTAAAATCACTACATTTTCCATCCCGACTGGGTGAATAAAAGTTGATTTAAAAAAAAAATAAATCCCAAATAAATAAATAAATAATTATTAAAAAAAAAGACCCTGGAATTTGAGGGAAACTGAGCCAAAACAATATAAATGAATTAATATTGATTAGAATTGACACTGAATAAAATCTAGTGTACACACACACAAACTGTCAAAACATTTCACAACTCATTTGCATACAGAGAGAGAAAGAAGGAGAGCACACACACACACACACACACACACACACACACACACACACACACAAAACTGAGATTTCCCAGACCCAGATCAATATGCACTAATCAATAGATGACCATGAACCTGGCCCGCAGGAGACCCAAAATAAGGAATACATGTTACCTCATGGACAAATACGCTGATGAATGCAAATTCATCATTTTAACACATATTAATAATAAGATGAACTGAGTTTTTTTTTTTGGGGGGGGGGAATAATAAATAAAATACTGTAATACTTTGATAAATAAATAAATGATCAATCACTCCCTCCCTTCCGTGATTCACCTACTTGTGAATTCAACAGAGAGGGGAAAACTTTTGATTTATAATTCAGGTTGATTTCAATATTTATATTTATTATTTTTATGTATTAGATATTTTTCAATAAAAAAATGGAAAGTTGTTCTGTAAATATGTGTTGATGCAATACAGCGACATATATCAACATACCTTTATTGATACTTGCACTATGTACAGTTTTTTTATGAAACGGTTTTGCCGATTTACAGTATACAGTTGACAATTTTACTACACTTATAATATCTTATTTTTCTATCCTTTCACACACTTTTAATATTAGTTGAAGACTAGCATAAATTTACTTTTGTTAATATTCTTATTTGACTGGGACACTTGTTAATCTAAATGGGGGTAAAAAAAAAAAAAGGCCAGGGAGTAAATTATTGGCATACTTTGCATTGGTCAAAGTTATTTCATTAAAAATAAAAATAAAACTAAAAATAAAAATACAAATACAAATACAAATAAAAATAAAAATAAAAATAAAAATAAAAATACAAATAAAAATAACAATAAAATTAAACACATGACTATAAAAATACACATAAAAATAACAATAAAATTAAACACATGACTATATAAAAATAAAAATAAAAATAAAATTAAACACATAACTATAAAAATAAAAATAACCAATAAAAATAACAAATAAAAATAACAAATAACAAAAAAAAAAAAAAAATAATAATAATAATAATAAATTACATTTTAAGCGCCTTTCAAAGCTCTCAAGGACACTTTACAGTTACAGACTATACAATAATAAAATAATATACAATCACAAATGCAATAAATACAATACAATTATACATAGAAACAAGAGAGAGAGAGAGCTCCACAGAAAATGCCATTTTAAATACAGTAAAGTCTCGTTATTTCGATATCGGATATATCGATAGTCCCGGTTATATCGATACTATTTCTATGCACGCACGGAGAAAATTACATGCAAACAGGGTCGGATATATCGATAGTCCCGGTTATATCGATATTTTTTCGGACTCCCTTGAATATCGATATAACGAGACTTTACTGTAGGTGGCTTTTGATCAGTCGTGACTATTCTCCATTTGAATTAAAAAAATAAAGAAATAAATAGATAAATAAATGGCGGTTGGGGTCTTACCGGAGCTGGAGCGCGGCGCCAGCGACGACTTGAGTCTCCAGTTGCTGAAGTCGGATGCAGTTCTCTGAAAGACGAAGGGCACCGGCAGGGGGACAAACATGGTACTCCGTCGACCTGAGACCCCTTTTCTTTGCTCCTTATTGTGCTCTCCGCTCAGCCTTCGATCTTCTGCTTGGATAGAAAAAAAGGTTGTTTTGCTTTATGGAGGTTGTTGATCAAGTGATCTTGTCTCAATTCTTTTTTTCTCTTTGGTAGTGACAGTAAAAGCTGGTGGGTCGTTGCAGGTAAAGCGCTAAGATCCCGTTCGTGCGTTGTAAGAGATCATCGCGGGTTCCTCGATGTGCGCCGTTCACATTCCGCGTGAACCACCCGACTGGAGGCAAAAGTGTCCTCTTTTTCCGTTTAAATGAAAAAGCAAAATGCGAATAATAATAATAATAATAATAATAATAATAAGAGGTGATCAATTGATGAGTAAATCCATTTGGATGAGCCGACGCGAAACCCACCCCCCTCCCACCCAAATTACGACGGCGCTCGTGTTCCGTCGCCGCGCAGCCTCAACGCGCTCTGCTGCTCGTTGAGGCGCCTCGGCGAAGGATACAAGACACTAGAGACACCCACCCCCGATTTTACACACAGCCCCGACCCCCACTCTGTTTTCCTCTCTCTCTCTCCCCTGCTGGCTCTCTACTCCCCCCCCCCCCCCCCACTCACACAATTTATTTTCAATGTTCAAAAGGATTAACATATAAAAAGTATATCGGTTTTATTTAAACAGAATTTCTGACCTGAATCTGAAATTTGCAACTTTAATAATCCAAATGGATGTCACAATATGTGAAATCTGCCCCCCCCCCCCAAAAAAAAAAAAATCTGACACTCAACTATGTATGCCGCCCCCCCTGCCCCGTCTCAGCACGATGGGGGACAGAGCTTTCAGCTGCTCTGCCCCCAAACTCTAGAACTCTCGATTCTCTTCCCAACGTCTCAAAATCCACCTATTTAAAATGGCATTTTTCTGTGTAGCTCTTTCTCTTGTTTCTATTTATATCTGTATTTTATTTATTGTATTTTATTTGTGATTGTATTTTTTTTATTATAGTACCTAGACTTGTCTATTGTGGGTTAAGTTATTTATATTATATGTTTGTCTGTGACTGTAAAGTGTTCTTGAGAGCTTTGATAGGCGCTTAAAATGAAATGTATTATTATTATTAGTAGTAGTAGTAGTAGTAGTAGTGTTATTGTTATTATTACTGGATTGGATTTGCCTTTATTAGTCTCGAAGTGGAGAAATGTACATTTCATTACATCTAGTTCCTCATCAATTGTGTTCTGTTTAGCTGGGTTGATAGCTTTTTGCATCAAGTGTACAGATGGCTTGTTCGGGTTGTTTGTGGAGCCTGATTGATGGGATATTTTAACCTTGCAGTCTACACCCTGCCTTTGAACTATCAAAGTTGAAACTCTCTCACTGTCGTCTGCCTGTATCTTTAATGTTTAAACGACCTCCCCTCACTGATGAGTTTTTGACCAATCACGTGGCTTTAACCGAAGACTGGGGGCGGGGAATAGAAGACAAAAACAGTCAGCTGCCATTTTGTTGTTAGAAGAACGGGCTCGTTCGCGAACCACACATCACTTATTGATGCAGCTCCGTGTACAAAAAAAGTTCGTATGCCAAGGTAAAATGTTCATAAATTTAACGTTCGTAAACCGAAAAGTTCGTAAGCTAAGGGGTTCGTAAACCGAGGTATCACTGTATTTGATTTTGTCTGTTTTTTTTATCTTATTGGTCTTGATTACTGGCTTCTTTCTTTAAGCTATTGTTGATGATTCCCACTTTTGCTGAGTCATTGTTTGAACTCCTTCTGATCACCGATTTCCACTAGTACTTAATCGGTGCGCTTTTTTTGTACATAAATATTCTTATTATCGCACTTTATTTGAGTCCGCATTCCTGGAATCCGCCCAAAAATGTCAATTTGGCCTAGTACCTGAATAAAAACGGCAGGCAATAGTGAGTAACCCGCTTATAGCATCACTCTGTTCCATTATATTACTCCGTTTTTATTATATATGATAAAACTGGACTTAAATCAAGGCATCAAGTACTATTTGAAAGGCGGGTAGAGACGTCGACTATGCAGTGCGAGTAAACGCTACAGATCATCATCGGCGCCAATAAACATTCTTTCAAATACACTCATCAATACGGTAAATATGACAGTCAATAATCAAGCGCGCCACTCTCCTACACGCGCACTCCTGAAGGGACCAGGTGTTAATAAGTTATTGATCCGGTACAATCCCTGCGGGACCTCTGTCGGCGCTTTACACTGCAACGGATATGGGGGGGGAGGGGCGCTCAGCTGACTTGGACGCTATCGTAACTGAAACGGACACTCGGCGGCGTGACGATGAGCGGTTGTGGGTGGGCAAACGTCGGTACATGATGGGGGAGGGGGGAGAAGTAAACCAGGCCAGGTCATTCGTCAATAAAGGATTGATTTCCTGTTATATGTGTCTTTATGTGCATAAAATTATCAATACATTTGAATGCATTCATTTTAATTTCAGGAACAATAATAAATGAGTTGTTCCATTCAGCAAATTATCATAATAATAATACATTTCATTTATAAGCGCCTTTCAAAACTCTCAAAGGTCACTTTACAGTCATAGGATAAGTTTTTCTGTGGGTGAGCAGGGGCAGCCACACGTGTCAGCATTCACTCAAACAGGAATTAACTCAAATAGATAGTAAGCTAGCTAGCTAGCTAATAGATACCCAACAGCTAGCTGGCTAGATAGCAAATAGGTAGCTAATTAGGTAGCTAGCCAGGTAGGTAGGGAGCAAGACAGATAGCTGGTTAACTAAATAAATTAAAAAGAAGAAGACGGGAAAATAGAAATAAGAACAAAGAGAAAAGGAAAAAAAAGCTGAATAGGATGAAAGTTTTTATGTAATAAGCAAGACAAAACAAAAAATTGGAATAAACACATTTCAATAAACCAATTTTTACACAAAATGAACTATCCTTTTTTTTTTTTTACTTCAAGATGTCACCACGAGAGTGGCTGCCTTACCAGCAGCTCCTGTATTTTGTTTTTCTACTTCTTTCTTTCCTTTCCTCTTCCTGTCATAACTTTGCTGCTGTGAAATGTACATTTCTCCACTGTGAGACGAATAAAAGTACGTCCAATCCAATCCTCATGTAACAGATAATAATAATAATAATAATAATAATAATAATAATAATGTACAATAATAATGTACAATAAAAATAAAAATAAAAATAAAAAAATAAACACATAAAAAATAATAAATTAAAAAAATAATATAATAAATATATTTTTTTTTAAAAATACAATAAATAATACATTTTTTAATGTAAGTGCCTGTCAAAGCTCTGAAGGACACATAAATTGCAATTTTCTTGATGATGCAAAAGCTTGGGGGGGGGGGGGGGGGCAGATTAACATGCATCGTCTACCTGTGTGATCAAAATTGATGAAAATGAACAACATGACACTCGTTCGGGCTACTTTTGTTGCTGGTGTAGGTGTACCTAATATTATGTCCTTGAGTTTGGCATTACAAAGGAGCCCCAACAAGCTAATACCCCCCCCCCACCCCCCACCCCATTGACAGATGACGTCCGCGTGTCCAATGAGCGAGCAAGAGAACGGACGCAACGACCGCTCGGCCCTCCGGAGCCCCCCTCTGCAGATAAAAGGCTTTGAGCGCGCAGGAGCCCCCCACATCCAAACTCCTTCCAGACAAAAGCAATTATTTCTTGAAAAATATAGTGTGTGTTGTGCGTCCATCGCAGATGGGGAGGGTGTGTGCGTGTGTGTGTGTGTGTGTGTGTGTGTGTGCACGGTCATGTGTTTGTGTGTAAAGAAGAGGTGAGCAATAGAGCAATATTTTTTTCTTTTTTGTCCTCCTTGAATGGACGTTTATTTTTTATTATTATTATTGATGCTGATATATGTAATATATATATGCCACAACGCACATTTGATCACACGCAGACATACACGCTCATACAATTTTGTCACAAGCCAGAGCATGAGCATGCCTAGATATATTTTCAATAAATAAATACATAACTAAATAAATAAATACATAAAAACATAAATAAATAAATAGGGACCTGACTGAGTAGATAAATAAATACATAAATAAATGAATATATAAATACAAAAACACACAAATAAACAAACAGATGGATGGATGAATAAATAGATACATAAGATAAATACATAAATAAATGAAAGGCGCTTAGAAATTAAATGTATTATTATTAAATACATAAATAAATACAAATAAATAAATGACTGGGTAGATAAAAAAATGAATACACAACTACATAATCACATAAATAAATAAACAAATGGATGAATAAACAGATAAATAAATGAATTAAATAAATACATACATACATAAATAAAAGACTGGGTAGATACATAAACACATAAATAAATAGATAAATAAATGGATACATAATAATAGATAAATAGATGGATGAATAAATAAATAAATACATCAATAAATTAAATAAAGACATAAATACATACATGACTGGGTAGATAAATGAATACATAACTCCATAAAAACACAAATAAATAGATAAATATATATAAATAAATGGATAATATATATATATGGATAAATAAATATGAATGAATCATGAATGAATGAATGAATAAATAGATAATTAGATAAATAAGTAAATAGATAAATAAATAAATGACTGGGTAGATTAATAAATGAATACATAACTACACAAACACACCAATAGATAAATAGATAAACAAACAAACAAAAAATAAATAAATATCTGTATGTTTAGAGCGCAGACCAAGGGCAGTCGTTGATTTAAAAATAAAAAAATTAAACCACCGACCAACCGGATTCCAGTTTCTGATATTTTTTCCTTTCATAATTTTGTTGCTGTGAAATATGATTTTTTTTTTCTATTGTGAGACTAATAAAGGTTATCAAATTAAAATCTTAGGGGAGGTGATCTATTTTGAGCAACTTTCTAGGCTCACCTTAAGAATAATAATAAGTAATATAGTAATTTTTATAAATAATAAAGTAAATTTTTGGCATACTTTGCATTGGTCAAAGTTATTTGATTAAAAATAAAAATAAAACAATAATAAATATTATTATTATACATTACATTTTAAGCGCCTTTCAAAGCTATCAAGGACACTTTACAGCACAGGTGTCAAAGTCAAGGCCCGCGGGCCAAATCCGGCCCGCCACATCATTTTTTTTCGGTCCGCGAAAGCAAATCAAACTTGTTAAATTCCATGATGATTGCTAAAATCTGAGCCAAAATGTCATATTTTTGGATGTCAACCACAATAAAAGTTATTATTCTTGACTTGAGATTTGAAAACGAGTTATTCATTAATTTGCTGTGTGCTCTATATGTAATATTTGAAGGGATTTAAACATTCTAATGGATTCCCCAAATTCATAACGGCCCTCGAGAGGAAACCATAACGACAATGTGGCCTGCGGCAAAAAATGACTTTGACACCCTTGCTTTACAGTCAGACAAGCATAGGTACTATAATAAATAAAATACAATCGCAAATAGAATGCAATAAAATAAAATACAATTATAAATAGAAAAAAAGAGAGAAATCTACACAGAATGGTGACGTATCGTCAATAGGATGCTCCTCATGCTGCCAATATGGCTGCCATGTAGACATTACTCCCGAAAAAAAAGGTCAAAGGCACGGTCCACGCCGCGTTAGCGCGCGTCGCATCCTAGCATAAAATCTTACATCATAAAGTTCTCGTTTTATACCAACATGTGGGAGATATTTTTTTTTTCCTCCATAGATTTAAGAGCGCCGTAATGTGCCACGCCGACGCCAAAGACGACGTAACAGGCGTGAAAGCCTCGCGAGGATGCAGCCTAAACCGCTTAGCTCGGCACCAACGCGGCCCCCGTCGTTTATGCCGATGACACGGACGCGGCTTTGAAAGGTGGCGTAACCTCTGGCGTGCCAGATGCGCCTTGTCCGCCTGCCAATGTGTGATATGACCGACATCAACGGTGAGGAGGATCAAGCGAAGAGTCGAGGAAATGGAGGAAATCAAGAAATAAGCACGAGAGGGAAGTGGAGGAGGTGCGCCAAATCTCAAATGGGAGTGCGTCGCTTGAAAAAGAAAAAAAAAAAATCAATAGTTTCATTTTTGGCAAACAATTTCAAGCTCAAAAATTGGATGGCGTGAAGAAAGACAAACAAAAATATACCCATTTTTACAATTATGTTCATAGATTGCTATTTAAAAAATGTGGAATAATCTACCAAATGTGATTAAAATTGAATCATCAAGAAAGGAGCGTCAGTGCAGAAAAAAAAACCAACTGTGTCGCAGCTTGGAATTGAAGCGGATTTACAATGGACAGGAGATGTGAGACAATCTCTTTTTGTCAATGGATGCTACAGCTTTGTATTTGCTGTTAACATTTAGCTTGTAGGAGACGTGCACATTGCACCGTGACGTCCCTGATCCACTGGTGAAAAGGACGCTTAGATCCTCTCCTCTTACATCTCGAACTGCTTCATGCAACAAAGGAGGTGAAGGAAGTGCTAAAGACTGACTGTTTCTTTTGTGTTGTGTCATATTGATATTTTTTTTTGGTTTGTTCTTGACTTCAAGATGGCGCCGCGAGATTAGCTGCCTTTACAGCAGCTCCTGAATTTTGTTTTTGCCGCTGTGAAATGTAAATTTGTTCCCTGTGAGACAAATAAAGTAATCAAATCTGATTTTTTTTTTTTAAGTAAAACACATTAATCTTGCTTTCGAGCATGTCAGTTATTTGTGATTTTTGCTGCGTCCAATCTGGTGAGTGATATGGGTGCCAGCAAATGGCTGTCCGGATATGAAAATAGTCCCTGAAAAACGTTTAAGTGTTGTTAATTACTGGTGGAAATTTATCAAGTGTGGACAAGATAACACAAACAAATGCTTATAGAAAACACACACACACACATAGATGTGAAAAGGAGACACAGCGAACGCGTGCGGGCAGATTTAGAAGTGGAGATCAATGAGAAATGTAGAAATCAATGAAGTTAGCAGAGGGGAATCAATGGCGCCTAATCGGGATGCCGATGGCCCGAGTAAAAACAATTAAGAAGGAAGAAAAATGTTTAACCGCCATGAACCCGAGCGGTCAAGCACACGCGCACATACACACACACACATATATTCCTGTTTCAATGGTTTTGTGAGGTCCGGATAACTCCGGATAAGGAGTGAGGACCACCATTGCTGATAAGTTTAGAGAAGAACTAGTGTTACATTTGAACACTAAATGTCACCCCATTTCCCACTTCAACTTCTTTCAAAACAAAGAAATAAAAAGTGGACTTGATACTGGAATAACAGCAGGAGTGAGGTTTCTGAATGGGTACATTCAAAGTCCTCACCCCTGTGGTGAATTTGGTTAAAATATCATTTTACTTTTTGTGGTATGAACTTTTTCCTCTCATTAACCACGCACTCACATACATAAACACACACAGTGATAAAACATGTGTGTATCCAAGTGAAATGAAAATAAACACACAAAAAATCATTTTGGGTGAATTTGTGAGGACCTTTCTGAAACTTTAACAGATGCATATATAGACCCTCTTTAGAACGCCTTTAGAATGAAAAACTTGTGAGGACCGACAAAAAGGTCCTCGCTTGTCAAAAATGTCCTCACTACGTATGGTATAAAATGTTAGTGGTCCTCACAAGACAGGTCATACAAACACACACACACACACACACACACACACACACACACACACACAATGTTTATTCACTGCTAATCTTTGCAAAATATATTTTATTTTAATTATAATCTTCAGCACTGTGTTCATGTAAGAATTTGTATGTAGAATATTTGTTGATATTTTAATAAATAATAATAATAATAATAATCATATTTAATTTGCAAGTGCCTTTAAAATCACCCAAGGAGACCTTGGGTGATTTTACAATTAAAAGAAAAAATAAAATATATGTCAAGTAATTATAACAATATATATATGTATTTTCATTCATTTCATAATTGTATTTAATTTACTTTGATACTTCCGGGTTGAGTGAACACTGGCGCGTGTGGCTGCCGCTGCTCACCCGCAGAAAAAAATATTCTGTGACTGTAAAGTGTCCTTGAGAGTTTTGAAAGGCGCTTATAAATGAAAGATATTATTATTATATTAAAAATTACAAAAATAAACACACATTTAGCATATAATGTAATATAATGTTTAGCATATAATGGTAACTATTCAAAACATTACTTTTTCACAACTGGGTTTGTTTTTGGTGTTTAATCTTCATAACTATGGTTGAATGATTATTATGAATAAATACTATATATTTCCCTTCATGGTGTACGTTTGCGTGCACGCCGGCACGCGGGGTTGTGGCGGGGCCAATCGATAAGCAGGCAGGCTCACTTCCGACCCCGCGGCTGGCGGCGGCAGTGGCCAAATCTATGGGCTAGCCCAATAGCTCAAGTCCCCCGTGTGGATTAGCAAAGCGTCGACTAATCAGGGAGTTTAGCCAACGCGACACGACGCCTCTTAACCTATCGATACGACATCATCCACGAGGCTGGTTTGGAAAGCCCTCCCCCAAATCTATTTCAACACCACCCCACTGTAACAATGAAACGTTCGAATTAGCCCATGCTAATTTGTGTTAGCCCATCTGCAGGAGATATCATTTTAGAATTGATATACAGTATGAATATTTTTTTAACTCATTCACTGATATTCACAAATTTATTAGGGAATTGAAAATATGACATAGAGCGCCATTCCCAAATTTGTTCAGGTTTAGTTTTTTCACGCTTGGGTGCCGATAAAGCGCTATCCGTAGCTAGCCAAACTATTTCCATATATAAGGCGCACTGGAGTATAAGGTCAATGAATTTAATGAACGTTTTTCAAATATAATACAGTGATACCTTGGCTTACGAATTTAATTGGTTCCCAGACAGTGTGTAAGGTGAAAAGTGTGTATCACAAAAAATAATTTCCCATAGGAAACCTTTAAAATAAGAATAATCCGTTCCCAGGTCCCCATGATACATTATTTTCTACTTTCTAATTTTCTAAGCCTTAAAACTACACAATATATACCTTATTTTATGTATAATAAATGTGCTATGGTATGATAATTAAAGAAATAAACTGTACTGTATAATAAAGTGGTTTTATTTAACTTTGTCATGGTCGTTGATGGCTTGATGGAATGGAGTGGCCGCTTTCATCAGCATTAAACACTTGATGAGGAACGTAGCCTTCTTCTTTCACCATCTTGAGGAATGATCCCTTGTAGGTGCTTTCCATGCCATAATTTTATCTTGTTCTTCATCAACTGTGTTCTGTTTAGCTGGGTTGCTTTTTGCATCAAGTGCAACTTTTGTTCGTAACTCGAATGTTCATAAGTAGGGTGAGCGTCTGTAGTTGGAAGACTTATTGTGGCTCAATACGACTTCACATATAAGGCGCACCTGCGTATAAGGCGCAGGGTCATCATTTTGAAGAAAATCAAGGCATTTGGGTGTGTTTTATACAGCGGGAAAATATGGTGTATAAGGTACACAAAAGGCTCATTCAGCGATGAGGGAAAGTACGGAGGATAAAAAGCAGCATGTAATTATCAATGTTCATTTCCATGAGCCTGTCTATTGTCCATTTTGGTGCGTTTGACTTTTCGGGGATTGTTATTCGGATTGAAAACGGAGGAATCAAAAGTAGAATGGATATACAGTAAAGTCTCATTATATCGATATTCAAGGGAGTCCGAAAAAATATCGATATAACCGGGACTATCGATATATCCGACCCTGTTTGCATGTAATTTTCTCCGTGCGTGCATAGAAATAGTATCGATATAACCGGGACTATCGATATATCCGATATCGATATAACGAGACTTTACTGTATATATATAGAGAGAGATGTATATATTTGTTTTTAACAAGTATTTGAGGCTATAATCCAAAATAGGCAAAGTGATGCAACAATGCGACGGAGGAGGCGGATAAAGGCGGGCCTCCCACACACGCAGGCCGGATTAAGAAACATATGCAGTCGAGTAGTCAAGGATTAAGGGGTGAGGGAGAGCGTAGAAACGGAGAAGAAGAATGTGAGAAGGGGGGGGGGGGGTACGGTAAGGGAGGAGGGGTCTCGACCAGTTGGATTTCCAGCCCCCCTTGCTTTTTTTTTATCTTGCCTCCTCTATTTCAACCTCCTCCTCCTCATATTCACCTTCCGTCTTTTGAAGCAGCGCACGGCAGATGAGTGAGGATGGCCCAAGGAGGAGTCGGGATCGGACTATTTGCTGGATTCTGTAAATCACAAAGAGAAAATCAGTGCTGAGAATTAAAAAAGCCAGGTCAATAAATGATTGGATCATTGATATTAGACGGATATTGGCGAAAAAATAAATAAAAACAGACAGAAAAAAATGATTTTACTGTGGAATTAAATGTATGTAGAGACAAAGAGTACATACAGTATAATGTAAATTCTTAGTTGGGACAACTGCATTGTCACAGATTTTAGACTGGATATTTTCAATATTAATGTGACCTTAGAACTGACATATTTTGTATTCAATAATTCTTTGTCTTCACGTCAAATAATATTGTAAGACGTGATTTTTTTTTATTAAAAAAAAAATCCCAGTCAATATTTTTATTAGTTTTTGTGCTAAAACATACATACAATGATCATAATTTCAGAAATTATAATTTTGAATAAAATATGGATAAAATATGGATGACTGAATGTGCTCTATGAATTATTTCAAACACTATTTTGGAAACACCCAAAATAAAATGGTCAAGAGTAATTTTTTAGCTTTGTTTAAAAAAAAAAAAATCACAATTACATTTATTGGAGATGAGAACATGGAGACATTTTTTTTAATTTTTAATAACCAATATCTGAATTCTTTTAATATCAAGGTCAAAATTAAAATATGCCATCTCACGCAGTATTGATTTTTGGTATAAATATACATTAAAAATCATTGTAGTTTCTCCTCCATCTGTCCTTTTGCTTCATTTTTCAGGGTACATCGTGAACAACACACACACACACACACGAACACGTGACCTTTGAGGTCAACCCTTGGTGGATGAGGTCAGACGTCTGGGATGGTGCTAACCTTTGACCTGGAGGGCACAACTGCTCGCTGACATTTTAAGCAGTTGGACAACAGTCACTCACGAGTGTGTGTGTGTGTGTGTGTTCTCGTTTGCGCCCACCGGTGGGGACATCAACCTGACTGCACGCAGACCGGTGGGGACTCATGTACCCGTGGGGACCTAAAATGAGGTCCTAAAATCACATCTCTGTGAGTTTCATAAAATACATTTTTTTCATGTTTGAAATTGGGTTCCCACGGGTCAAATCTTTTGCACACCTCGTCCCCACCATGTGGCAAAAACGTGTGTGTGTGTGTGTGTGTGTGTGTGTGTGTGTGTGTGTGTGTGTGTGTGTGTGTTGTCAGGTTGCTTTCCAAGCGACCAGGTCAAGCCGCTTGTTGCCTCCACCGCTGTCAAAGAACAAGGCCGCAACATTATTGATCAAGTCGGAAGCAATCGATGGATGCGCTACCCAAGCTTCATAATTATCCGGGGGTTAATATCTCATTAACAGCTATTATCGCCACGGCGACAGGCGGTCAGAAACACGCATGTGACAATTCCGAACCCGCGTCACACGCGCGGGTTAGGAGGATTACTGGAAATCAATGCAGAAGCAGTTAGTTTTCCTGCCCCGATCCCGAGTCAAACATCGCGGGACTTTCACTGATGTCACAGAAAAGATGTGTGTGTGTGTGTGTGTGTGTGTGTGTGTGTGTGTGTGTTTGGTGAATTGGGCAGATTTCAGTGTTATTCGGAGAGTAGTTGGTAAATCAGTTGGTTATTAAGTCAACTAAATTGAGTGGTTGGTTTATTGGGGTGTAAATTGTGATAGGTTGCCAAATTATTAAGTGAACTTTTTTTTTAAAATATACAGTGATACCTTGGTTTATGAACTTTTCGGTTTACGCACGTTAAATTTATGAAAATTTTGGCAAAACCTTACAAAACCTTGGCATGCAAACTATTTTTCGGGACACACACGGAGCTGCCACAATGAGTGATGTGTCGTTCGCAAACGAGCCCGTTCTCCTAACAAGAAAATGGCAGACGGCTTGTTTTAGTCCTCTATTCGCCGCCCCCAGTCGTCGGTTAAAGCCACGTGATAGGTCAAGAACGCAGCAGTGAGTGGGGGTGGTTTAAACATTAAAGAGACAGGCAGACGACAAAGAGAGAGTGACAAAATGGATACACAACAGTTAATTTTGGACTTGTTTCAACTTTGATAGTTCAAAGGCAGAGTGTAGACTGCAAGGTTAAAATTCCCCATCAATCAGGCTCAATTTGAAATGAAAAGACAAGCAAGAGAAGCAGCTATTAATGATGTGTCTAGTGTTTCTGCTTGCATCTGTTGCAATTTCACAACTTCCAAGATGGACAACCCAGAGCTCCTTGAGACACTTTTTGCACAAAGCTATCCATTCCATCAAGCCATCAGCGACCATCACAAAGGTAAATAAAATGACTTTATTATACAGTAAAATTTATTTCTTTAATACTACCGTAGCACATTTATTATACATAAAATAATGTCTATTTTGTGTAGTTTGAAGGCTTAGAAAATTAAAAAGTAGAAAATTATGTTTTTGAGGACCTGGGAACGGATTATTCTCATTTTAATGGCTTCCTATTGGGAATTAATTTTTAGGATACACACTTTTCACCTTACACACTCTGCCTGGGAACCAATTAAGTTCGTAAGCCAAGGTATCACTGTGATTCTGATGATCTCGCCAACATCAAAGATTGACAAAATGAAGAAAGAAGCATTTTTTGGAATAAAAGAGAAATATCCTGGATAAAGTCCAGTTGATCTTATTCAACTTGGTGAGATGATTGTGCTAATCTATCCATTTGGAAAACACACACACACAAGAGCGAGCAAGCAACAAAAAAGAAGCATACTTGGAGGCGTTATCAGTTCATGTGGTCCGCAGTGGTGGTGGGGTTATGAGGGTGTTTGGGGACAGAATCAGCAGGACTGTTCCGCTTATCAGCCAGCAGACACTCTGATCCTTATTATCCACGGAGGAGGAGATGCTATTAAACAACTGGACTGGCTGGAACACAAGTTTCTCATGTTATTCATTCATTTGGTTTGAAATTTAACAGTGATCAGTCAAGCTATTAACCGTTAAATAAACATGACAGAAGAATGATCGCATTATGCAACGAAATAAACAAATATTTTTACGAGATTAACCTCAAAACACGTTCAAAAATAGCCTATAGTTTTGACTTTTAATTTATGACTAACAATGCAAAGTGTTTTCCTACAATTGGTATAAAGCAACAAATACGCTAAAGGGTGATTTTAATCGTCTTTCATTTAAAGATGTTGCTTGTACTTCCCAACATTTCACTATTATGCATAAAATTACTCCACAAATTAGCTGCAAACTTCGTTCTATTGTGGGTGTTTTGCTGAGCTAATTTGATTTCAATAAACGAGCTATATCAAAGCTGTGGCATTAATATTGGTCGAAATCAAATAGAAAAATAACGTTAAGTTAAACAATGTCAAGGTGCATCGAGATGAGCCACGGGTGGCTAAATACGATTAGCTTCACTTAAAAAAACACGATGAACTCGATCGTTGTTTGATTTTAAAATGCTTTGGTGTGTGTTATTTTACAGAAAAAAATGAGCTGTCGTGGCAGTTGAAGGCGCATTTTCTTAGAAATTTGATTATCGATTGTCGACTGAACGGTTTCTAACACGTGCCATAATGACGATTTAATTTTTAAGTGGGCCTGCATCCGATGGCTTTCGGGGCTTTTTTACGTCAAGATGTCATTAAATTCAGCCGGGGTGTCATTAAATACAAACCGGCCTCACCTAGTACTCGATCGTGGGGGGAGGATGAATGAATGGGTGGATGGATGGAGGATGGATGGACGGTCAAAGCCAGAAAAGGATTGGCGATTGAGTGTAACGAACGAGTGGCAGTAATGGCCGGTCTAGCTGACCTGTGACGTCACCGCAGAGAGGTCACCCTCACCCCAGGAAGCTGAAGCGAGAAGAAAAATCAATAAAATAAAATTCAAGAAAAGTCAGCATGTCAACGCTGAAAACACAATAACGTCGTTGTCATTGTCCTTGTTTTATTTTTTAAAGCACGTTCGTTGCGTTTAGAATCCACACAGCTGCATTTAAAAAAAACACATTTTTTTTTTCTCCAGAAGCTCACAAATTGTAAGATTACCAGACACGATTGAATTCAATAACATTCTCGTTACAAATAGTCATGTCAATTTTGTGTGCACAGGCAAGAAAATCCCACAATTTAGTTTTTTTGTTAAAATTTTCGCTCATAAAATAAAATACAATGCTCATATCTACACCTGACGGTTTTTTGCGTTTTTATTGTCGTCTTGGACTAAGTGGTCTCAACAAAAAAAAATCTGTAAATGAAAATTCAACAAGGATAAATTGTTTCATGTTTGACTAAAAAAAATCACATTTCCTTACTGAACCATAAACTCGTATTAACTAACATATTTGTATTTTATTCATAAAAATTTATGTGTTTATACGAAGAAAATAGGTGGATTTTATTTTAACAGGTTACGATTGTGTCGTTAACATGTGCTTCAAACGTTGCGTTCAAAAACATTAAAGAAACAATAAATACATTTCCTTACAATGTGGTCATTTGTCAGTGTATAAAACGTCGATAAAATTGAAACATATTTTGCAGCAATCAATTGAACGTCGCATTCGTTTATCTGTCGTTTTAGCGTCTTTAAATACTATAACCAACACGCATAAGCTAAACATGTTGAATCGATAATAAATCTTTCGAAAATGAAGCAGCGAAGCACGACAAAAAGAGGAAAACCACGTGCAGCGTCTACGGGAGACGCTACGCCGGCGCGCGCGCCCGTGGATCAATAGCTGGGCGCGCGCAGCCTCTCAATCGATTTGTCATAATGAACTCACGTCTTGTCGGTATCGATTTCCGCACCCGGGCAGCTCATTAAATAAAGTCGTCATTCGAGAACAATTACAGTCAGTCGGCATGAATAGATCACGCGTGGGAAGCACAACGATGTGTATGCAAATGAGCTCGGGATTTGTTTTTAAATCATAAGAATAAACGCAAATATGAGAATGAAAAGCAGCAATCCAATAGTGATAGATGGGAGGAGGTGAACGCGGATATTTGGCGAATTGTTCAGATGGTTTCAATTGATTCCCCATAATATAGAGTTTCATTTTTTTGCCCTGGTCCTTGAACGTATCATACAAAGTTTATATGATACGTTCAAGGACCAGGGCAAAAAAAAATTAAAGCATTTAAAATATTGAAATAAAATGTTTTTTTTGGACCTGTGTCTGAACATCGTATCATTTATTCACCTTGTTAAGAACCAACACAAATGAAATATTAAAGTGACATTGTTGTTGAATGTTGGCACACACGTCAATTGGTGCATATGCAAAAATAAATACATAAATAAGTGAATGAATAAATAATGAACAAAATTAATATATATAAATAATAATAATAATAATAATACTAATAATTAAATATTTATATTATAATTAAATATTATTATAATAATAAAAATAATATAGAAATAAATGACTAAAATGAATGCTTTAATGAATGAATGAATCATTAAAAAAAATAAAATATATGAATAAATAAATGACTAAAATAAATGCATTAATGAAGACATAAATAAATAAATGAAATCAATGCACGAATGAATGAATACATCAAGAATCATAAATAAATAAAGAATAAATATAATTTTAAAAAGCTCACTAAAATAATAGAAACATGCATAAATAATTAATCAAGTTAAAAAATATATATATATAAATATATGACAAAACGAATGCATAAACAAATGAATAAACAATAAAAAATAATATCTAAATAAATATAGAAATAAATGACTAAAATGAATGCATTATTGAATGAATAATTAAAAAAACAAAATAGAAAAATATATATGAATGACTAAAATAAATGCATTCATGTATGAATAATAAATAAATAAATACATAAATAAACGCAAATGCAAATAAAAAAATAAAATCAATTCACGAATGATTGAATACATAAATAATCATAAAGAGTAAATATAATTTTAAAAAGCTCACTAAAATAATAGAAACAACAATTTATGTGACATAATGCGGTGCAAAATATTCAAATGTTTCATCTGATTAATTTGAATACAAAACATCCAGTTGCATGAGTATACATATCGCATTAGGCTATTGTGTTAGAGTTGACATTGAAAAAAGATATCAAATAAAACAATAAATCAGTTGACATAGTTTTGATTTCATAGATACATTTTTTTTCTTCCCATGATATAAAATTTTATGCTTCCATCTTCTATTAACATTAAATCCATGTGCTTCCATGTTTCTGCATCAGAGGATGAGATAGCCAGATGATGTAAAGAACCATATGAGAAAAATAAAATATCTAAAAGAACAAGAACTCTGTCCGGAAGCTGTGAAGATGAGTGGACAACAGGATGAGAAAACCAAAAGGATGAGAGGATTAGTGGATGAGAGGATGAGAGGACCAGACGTGCATACGAGAAGTCACAAGAGGCCGAGAACAAAAAAAAAATACAGGAGGGAAAAAAAAGAAGAAGGAGGAGGAGGACAAAGAAGAGGCGAGGCGGGAGGGTATCTTGAATTAAATGCTGCGAGGCCTCGTGTCCTCGGCACGTGCTGCCGAGGACCCCCCCCCCCAATCACCACCACCACCACCACCGGAGAAGAAAAGGAGCCGTGGCCCATCTGGACTTTTGCAAAGAAAAGACATTAGGAAAAGGGAGGGAGAAAAATAATCAAAGATTTGAAGGAAAACGGAAATCATTGGAAACAAAAGGAAGATACGTTGAGAAAAGAAAAGTGACAAAAGGAAGAAAAGGAAAATAAAAAGCAACAAAAGAGAAAAAGAAAAACAAGTGACTAGAAAAAGCACACAGAGGCGGAACAAAGAATTTAAAAAAAGGACTCGAATGAAAAGATGGAACGGGAAAAAGGAGGAAAAAAAAGCAAAAGAAAAGAAGAACAGAGGTGGAGAAACAGGACAAGAATGGACAAAGCAAAACGCAAGCATGGAAAAGAAAAAAAAAAGGAAGCAAGAAATGAATCAAAGGAAAACAAAGGACTGTCACACTTAGCAAGATGGTGGTGGTGGTGGTGAACCCCAAAAATGCAGGCCGGAAGGTGTTTTTGACAAAATGTATGAAATAAAGTAATCGGAACAAAAAGGTCCAAAGTAGCAAACAAAACCATGAATCAAACATCACAAGCGGAAAACAAACCTGACAGGGTGAAACAAACGATGACCCGACACTGAATGGTCGTGCCGTAGGGTCCTTTTAACTGCCACTGATTAAAACGACGTCACACCTGTACAGTTGCAGGCGGGGCCCGACAGCGCAGCCTGTTGGTCGAAAAACCGAATCGACGACTCAAAAAGACACAACCAAAGTTGCCTCATGCTTGAGATGAAACCAAAACTGGACAAATGCGTGAAATTGAGTCGGTGGTTGCTGACGATACAGACACTCCCCAACTTACGAACGAGATACGTTCCGAACAGTTGTTTGTAAGGTGAATTCGGTCGTAAGTTGCTTTAGTGCTATATTTTACCAATAAGTGTTTGTAAAATGAGTTCAAGTGTCCCAAAAGTACTTCAAAATGACCTCGGAAATGACGAGTTTCAGAAGGTCCCGCCCACTTGTTCGTGATGTCACGCCAGGACAGGACGTCATGCCTTGCTCTAGAATCGAAACAATGGCTTCAGATTCGGAGAAGATGTAAAATGGCTTCAAATGACTTCTACTGAGCATATTTTACAAAGATTCCACCGCATATAGCTATATTTTACGTTTCAAGACTCGTGTTGAATATTCCGGAAGTCTTGTTTTTGAGTGACGAGGCCGTACGTGACGTCACTGAAGGAACGCCCCTGACCGAAAAAAAAAAAGACTTTAAATCTAATCAGAATCATTTTTTTAGAGTGCATTTTTTCAGTGCATGATTACTAGCTAGAAATTGTACAACAGATGAATAGAATTACAGTAAAGTCTCGTTATATCGATATTCTCGGGAGTCGGAAAAAAATATCGATATAACCAGACTATCGATATATCCGATCCTGCGGCATGTAAATTTTCTACTTGCGTTCATAGAAATAGTATCGTAATAAGCAGTACTATCGATATAACCGATATAGATATCATGAGACTTTACTGTATGTGTTTACATTTTGATATCAAATAATTTGTCGTCGCTATCAAATACAGCGGTTACTACAGTGAACAGCATATTAGGTTACAAGTTATCATTTGATTTGCGCACGAAAGGGTTAATATTATCATCATTAATGGGTGACTGACTTTTCGTGTCTTCTCCGGTTTGACGAAAAATAATTACATGAAAAGAGCACAAGTGAACCCCCCCCCCCACCCCTTTCTGCTAACCACCACCACACAAAAAAACACCGTCCCCCTTTTCCCTTCAGGACCCCTCCCCATGACCCCGCGACCTAGGCGCCATGGCAACCCCCTGACCCATCCTGCCGTTGCTGTGGTAACAACCTTGGATGGAGCTCGTCTGACCACCACACACACACACACACACACACACACACACATATATATAGCCCCTCTCCCCACCAAGGCGAGGCGAAGCGATCGATATTCTATCACACAGAACAGTGGAGCGAGAGAGAGGAGGCCACGGGCCAGCCAGATTACTGGGGGGGAGGCGAGGAGCTGAAGGGGTGAAGGGGAATAGGGGGGTGGGGATGGGGGTCTTGACAAAAAAAAAAAGAAGGTACATGCATGTGTGTGTTGGTAGCAGGGAGGAAAGGGTTTTAGAGGCGGTAGAAGAGGGAAAGATGTGTGTGTGTGTGTGTGTGTGTGTGTGTCATCAGGTAGGTGGGAGATTGAAAGGTGGCGGGGTGGAGGGGGGGGGGGGTCTCAAGGTGTTTGTGTTGCTGTCTAATTTTCGACTTGAAAATGTCCGATTTTTTTTAAAATCGCGCTTATTCGAACTGTCCGTATGTCAGCAAATAATTGTATCTAATATCTAATAAGCATTGTTATCTTTCCCAAAGTGTACATGTTCTAAAAGGCTAAAATGTATCATTAAATCGCTTGAGTTGTATTACTTTGAAATAGTTATATTTATTTTTAAGGACAGTTTGATAATAATAATATTATTATTATTATTATTATTATTATTATTATTATTATTAATAATAATAATAATAATAATAATAATAAAAATAATTTGCAAGTGCCTTTCAAATCACCCAATGGCACTTTACATAATTAAAAGAACAAATAAAATATATAAATAATATATAAATAATATATGAATAATACATGAATAATACATAAATACATAAGCAATAGATAATAATAATAATAATGCTAAATATATAATAGTGTGTAGAAAATAAGCATTTTATTAATAATAATAATAATAATAATAATAAATTTCATGAAATGGATTATTAGCATTCACTCAACCCAAAAGAAATTCAAACTGATATAAAGCTAGTTAGCAAGCTATGAGCTAGCCAGTTATTAAATTTGTTGTTAAATGTTACATTCGTCAAGCTATTTTTTCATATTTTTGACATTTCATTTCTTTTTTTCAATTAGTATTTTTTTTCTTGAAAATATATATCAACGACGTGAGGTAATACAGTATTTGTCATTCTTCTCAGAGGATAAAGACCATACGCATGCCTACGAGCATTCTTTATCTTTTTTTGTTATTTTTAGTCTTGTTATTGTTACCTAATCACTCATGATGGCTTGTGTCACCATGGAGACAAGAATGGACACATTGCGACCTTGCCGTTCTTCGACGTCTCAGTCCCGAGTCCTGAATTAAGTGTGTATACCTGTGAGTGTGTGTGTGTGTTTGTGTAGAACAAGAGAGAGGAATCAAGACAGAAGAGGTGACCTATGTCCTCACTTAGAGGTGTGTGCGCAGCACCACTCACTTGCTCCGTGAGCCTTGTAATAGTATTCATGAAACACACACACGCAGGCACGGACACACACACACACACACACACACACACACACACACACACACACACACACACACACACACACACACACACACACACACACACACACACACACACACACACACACACACACACGCAGTGGTGTGAAGTGAAAGCGTCCAACCTGAAGCTGCTTCTCATGCTTGTTTTCTCAACTCTCACGACCGCATTCTGATCAGCTACAGGTCCAGACTGTTCACCATCTGTGGAGCGTGCACACACACACACACACACACACTTTCCCAAAAATATCCCCCCCAAAAAAAGTATCCCAAAAATTAATTTCCCATAGGAAACCATTAAAATGAGAATAATCCGTTCCCAGGTTCCCATAAAACATAATTTTCTACTTTTCTAAGCCTTAAAACTACACAAAAAATACCTTTTCTTATGGATAATAAATGTGCTGTGGTATTATAATTAAAGAAATAAACTGTACTGTATAATAAAGTTGTTTTATTGACCTTTGTGATGGTCGTTGATGGCTTGATGGAATGGAGTGGCCGCTTTCATCAGCATTAAACACTTGATGAGGAACTTAGCCTTCTTCTTTCACCATCTTGAGGAATGATCCCTTGTAGTGTACAGATGGCTTGTGCGGGTTATTTGTGTAGCCTGATTGATGGGATATTTTAACCTTGCAGTCTACACTCTGCCTTTGAACTATCAAAGTTGAAACTCTCTCACTGTCGTCTGCCTGTCTCTTTAATGTTTAAACCACCTCCTCTCACTGCTGCTTTCTTGACCAATCAGGTGGCTTTAACCGAAGACTGGGGGCGGGGAATAGAGGACAAAAACAGTCGGCTGCCATTTTGGTGTTAGAAGAATGGGCTCGTTCGCGAATGACACATCACTCATTGTGGCAGCTCCGTGCGTATCCCGAAAAATAGTTCGTAAACCAAGGTAAAATTTTCAGCAATTTAACGTTCGTAAAACTGAAAAGTTCGTAAGCCAAGGGGTTCGTAAACAGAGGTATCACTGTATTACAATGTTTGTCCATTGTGATCTCATCATTTTAATGTAGAGTCTTGTACTCACCTTACAACTCAATAGACAATCGTGCAGAAGACGACGGAAAATCCGAGGAAGTTGATCGGTCGAAAGGTTCCTCTGTGAAGTCTCGCGAGAGGTCAAAAAGGCATTCACGCATATATATATTGGCGAACATTTGTAAAGATAAAACGCCAGGAAACGGCAAGACGCCCGTAACAACTGTTCACAGCGTTTATTTTCTATGTTAATGACACAAAAACAAAATGGAGAGCAAAGTGAAAAAAAGGAGATTGTCTCCTTTGTTTTTCTTTTTTTTTTTTTTTGTGCTGCTGTTTCCACAGGTAAAGTCATTGTCTTGCTCCACTGATTAACATTATGAGCGAAATCTTTTTTTATCAGGATGCACAAGGGTTTCTTTATTTTATTTTATTTTATTTTATGTTATTAATCATAACAGAGGGAGAAAGAAAAGAAGTTGGGCAAAGTGTGGCTCGTCTAATATTTGCTCCATTTATTTAGTCGGACAGTTGTTGCACTCCCCGAGTTTACTCACCGTGTTAGAATTTGTGAAATAATGACAATATGAAGAAAAGCACCAGTTTTTTTTTTATAATTGCTACTTTTTGTTTTATGGTTGTGCTTTTCTATAATGCTTCACAGTTGCGAATCGTATTAAATAAATACGTAAATACAGTAAAGTCTCGTTATATCGATATCGGATATATCGATAGTACCGGTTATATCGATACTATTTCTATGCACGCACGGAGAACATTACATGCAAACAGGGTCGGATATATCGATAGTCCCGGTTATATCGATATTTTTTCGGACTCCCTTGAATATCGATATAACGAGACTTTACTGTATATAAAAGAAATGTCTTATAAGTCATCATCTTTTCAGCTTTAACTTGTGTGCTAAAGTGTATTTACCAAACATTTGTGCTGTATATTTAATTCGGTTAATTTCATGGAATTAAAACAATTTTGTTGAAAAAAAAATTAAAAAACTAAATTTAAAAAAAATGAACATTTCAGTTGGATATATATATTTTTTGTAATTAAAACATAAAACGCTTATTTTCCACAAACTAACCTATTATGTATTTATTATTTATTGCTTATGTATTATTTATGTACAATTGCGTATTGTTTATGTATTATGTATTAATTATGTGCTTATTTATTATGTATTTATGATGTATTTCTTCTTCTTTTCCTTTCGGCTTTTCTCAGGGGTCGCCACAGCGAATCAGTCCTCCATTTTCAGAGGTTTGATTCGCATGTATTTATTATTTATTATTTATTATGTATGTATTATTTACTTGTTATTTATGCATTATTTATTACGCATGTATTTATTATTCATTTATTATTGATTTATTTTTTAAAATTAATTATTTAATTTCTTTCTTTTCAACCCAGTGACAAATTTGCCGGCCCGGTTGTCCTGTTTGAAAAATCAAAACTGTGTCACTTGAGCGTCAACGTTTGCCCACCCCTGTGGTGGTTTGTTTCACAAGGACAGCGCACGGTATTCACAAACAAGACAAGCATCAAGACATTAAGACAAGTAGGGAAAGCACGGAGTGGGGGGTGGGGGCAAGTTTGACAGCTGAAGAGGAAGAGGAAGGAGAGACGATGTGATTCGTCGGGTGTGGATGAAAACAAGCAGCTCATAAACTCAATCACAAATCGAAATATTGAGAAAAAAAAACAACAAAAGCAATTTTGCTGCCTGTTTAAAAAAAACCAAGCAGATTGAATTCTGTGGAGGAGGAGGTGATCGATAAGGTATGTAGGGTGGGGGGGGGGGGGGGGGGAGTGTTAACCAGTCTACTACTATGCTGCCCACGTTGGAAATAAACCAAAAAATATAATAAAAGCAGTGTCTGAAACTCATGACGAAAAGTTAGCGGACACCAGGGGGCGAAAAGCCACGTGGACTCCTCTTTCTAAGCACCTTTCAAAACTCTCAAGTACACTTTACAGTCACGGTATAATCCGAAGCACGAAACAGGCTTCTGATTGGCTGACGTGCCGAGTATGCAAAACGAACGTTTGTTTGGCAATTTGCATACTCGGCACGGCAGCCAATCAAAAGTCTGTTTCATACTTCTTTGAAGGTGTCTGATGTTTCACTCCTCATCCGAAAAGCTTTGTCAGCTAACTAAAATTTTGCTGGTAACTCTGGCCCTATATAGCCCTAATGTCCAGAGGTGGCAATGTCAGACCTCTGCTTTGATAGGTCTCTGCTCTAATCTGATTACTTCTTTTGTCTTGACTGATTACGTTCTATGACTGACCTGGATTGCCCCGTTCGCCCTGGTATCACCTCATCAGCATGCCTTAGCCTATGTGGTAACGATCTAAGAATTCTGTTGGAAGCACGATCCAAATTGAACCTCAACGAACGTTCGTTTGGCAATTTGCATACTCGGCTATACCGTGACTGTAAAGTGTACTTGAAAGTTTTGAAAGGCGCTTAGAAAGAGGAGTCCATGTAGCTTGTAACGGTTTGCTTTATTGAATAAAACAAACGTTTGATTTGAATTTATTTTTTCTTTTTTTCTTAAAGAAGGGCCGAGATGTTTTGAAAGTTGTACGCCCAAAGTAAAAAGTTGTACGCCCCGGGCTTCCGGGCAGACGTTATTTCAAACACTGATAAAAGGTACCCAATACACGATCCGGATTTTCAGTGGCGCGGCATTGACGGCGACTTTGGGCACTATAGCAACACTCAACGGCACAATGGCGGAAGTTGGCAGTTTCCAGCTCAATATTGGAAGAAAAAAAAAGTGATGGAAATGAACATCCGTCCAGCCATCTTTGTCGTTGGTCCCTGCGCCATCTTGATGTTGAATTGAAGAAGATGGCGGAAGAGTAAACATGGTCAGCCCGTCACCGTGGCAATATGCACTTGTCTAAATGTAAACAACAATGGACGCCACATGGTGGTGTAACGTGCATTTGTGATGTGAGAGCCAATCAGGTGATAGTTTGAAAGGAGGTGGCGGCGGGAGGGGGCGGGGTTAGATTTGAGAAAGGGAGGCGGAGAAGAAGGAGGCGGAGACACAAGGGGATCGAGAGAGAATGAGAAATTGTGATGTTTTGATCACTTAATAGTATGTCTCCTTTTCCACCCAACCTGAACACACCACGAGAAGAAGATGAAAAAGAAGAAGAAAAGTGTCAGCACATTTTAGGATCGGTGTGTGTGTGTGGAGTTTTGTGTCCTTACCTCCGGGGTTTCGACGCAGGATGAGCTTTCGGATCTCATCGTAAATAAAGATGAGGAAACTGTACGGGAAAGCGCAGAACCACCAGCTGACCCTAAAAAGTTGACAGTGTTATCAGTTTCATGCTTCAAAACACATTGACATTGGCCAGCAGAGAGCAGGATAACTAGCTACAGTGATACCTTGGCTTACAAACTTAATTGGTTCGCAGACAGAGTGTGGAAGGCGAAAAGTGTGCATCCCAAAAAGTGATTTCCCACAGGAAAGCATTAAAATGAGAATAATCCGTTCCCAGGTTCCCATAAAACATAATTCAGAAAACATCAGAATCAGAAAACCCTTATTCCTCCCACAATGGGGAAATGTTCTACTTTCTAATTTTCTAAGTCTTAAAACTACACAAAATATACCTTATTTTATGTATAATAAATGTGCTATGGTATTATAATTAAATAAATAAACTGTACCATATAATAAAGTCGTTTTATTGGCCTGTGTGATGGTCGTTGATGGTAAACTGAAAAGTTTGTAAGCCAAGGGGTTCGTAAACCGCGGTATCACTGTACTAGTACAGCATGTTCTACCGGAGACAAATTCCTTGCGTGTACTACATCCTGGTCCAATAAACATGATTCTGATTGTGATTCATATGATTCTGATTCCAGAAAACGCAGATGCTTCTCTTACTTGAGCGGGTACATCCGTAATGCCACGTCCATGCCGGGGCAGTAGGACAAGAACGCGGCGAGTGCCGTTTCCTCAAACAAGCCGAAAATCAAAATCTTGTTCCTGTGGGGAAAAAATAAAAATAAAAACATCAGCGCACGAAAACAGAAGGTGATCTGTGTCATAACAGAAGAAGGGGATTATTATTATTATTATTATTATTATTATTATTATTATTATTATTTACTTTTATATGTATATGTTTTTTAAAGAATCAACACTTTCTGACAATCCAAGCGTGATATTGTAAAATTTTGGTTCTGTTCAAGACCAGGTGTGCCTAATCAAGTGTCTCGGGTATGAAACTAAGCCCTTTGCTTCCCCCTATCGGCTGCTAATGAGAACTACAACTACAAGAAAACAACTAGGTTTTTTTCGTTAACGCCGTCCTGTATTCTGGATGTATATGTGAGGAATGATCAAGGAATGGACAGACCTCATCCCCTGCTGGAAGACAGAGTTGCGTCTGGTCTTGCAGATAATGACGTCGGCCCACTGCACCACCACGATGCTGACGAAGAAGGCCGTGTGGCACGTGAACTCCACGATCTTCCGCTGTTCGTACGTCTGTCAAATTTCAAATATTGCCCGAGTGAGCTTAAAGGACAACCGACACCATTTTTTTTAATTCCTAACTGACATCAGAAAACGTTTTAAAGCATCTAAAATCAGGCAGGCTGATATTTTTAGTCAAATGCAAAACACCAATAAAAATGAGTTCAAGTGTCCCAAAACTGCCACAAAATGAGCTCAGAAATGGCGAGATTCAGAAAGTCCCGCCCCCTTGTTCGTGATGTCACAAACTGCCCTGCTCAAGAATCAAAACAATGGCTTCAGAGAGTTCAGATTGGAAGAAGATGCTTTTTTGTTACTGATAGAGTTATGAAAATGATTCAAATAGTTCTGAAGAGGAAAGCAAAAATGTTTGCAATCGATTAAAGAAGTCCTTCCGTATCAATTCGAGCCGTCAGGACTCCAATGTAGCGTCCCAGAAAATGCACAAGATGGCGCCCAAGCTCCGTTGGAAATGGGCTGATTTGTCTGCTAATGACTAATGTCATAAAAATCATCCTAATTTTTTCTTCCGTTACCCATTGTTGGCCGTAGCTGTCCTCCAGGTCATTGTTGGAGCGGTCATCCCAGTTAAGTCGAATACCCATCAGCACAGAAGGCCGGAAGCCATTTTCTGCCATGATGACGAAGTAGGCGAAGAAGCCGCCGAGAGCTTGGATCATACCTGAAGACAAAAGCACACGTATCACAAGTCACATGATGCGCCAATCATTCAAAGCAAGCTCCTCCGCTAATTACCGATCTGTCCGTAGGCGATGCTAATGAGCCTCTCGTTGACCAGTTTGTCCCTCATCGGGTTCCTGGGTTGACGCTTCATGATGTCGCTTTCCGCCGCCTCGTACGCTAGCGAGATGGCCGGCACCTGACCATGGGAAAAGTGGCAAAAAAAATAAACGAGTGACGCCTCAAAAGCCGGACCCAGGACCCACAGAATATTAATAATAATATTAATAATATCTATTTGCGATCTATTAGCTAACTGGCTGGCTAGTTATGTAGCTGGCTATGTATTAGCTATATGGCTGTCTAGCGAGTTAGCTATCTATAAAGTAGCTAGCTAGCTTTCTATCTATTTGAGTTACTTCCGCTGGCGCATGTCGCTGCCGCTTCTCACCCGCAGAAAAATCGATCCTGTGACTGTAAAGTGACCTTGAGAGTTTTGAAAGGCGCTTAGAAATTAAATGTATTATTATGATTATTACTGTATCTATTGCATGCATTAATGCAATGCAGCATTAATGCATTATTGTTATTATTATTATTATTATTATTATTACAACAATAACAATAAGGACACCAATAATAATAATAATAATAATAATAATTTATCCAAATATGTATACCACATGGCCGTACTCACCATGTCCGTGCCCAAGTCGATGCAAAGGATGGTGATGGTACCCAGAGGAAGTGGAATGTTGACCAGGATGAAGAACAGGAAGGGGGTGATCTCAGGGATGTTACTGGTGAGCGTGTAGGCGATGGACTTTTTCAGGTTATCAAAGATCAGGCGACCTGCAAGAACAAAAAAATATATATATCAGGTCCACATCCCGTCTTCGCTTCCTTGGACACAGTCCGTTTACCTTCCTCCACCCCCGTGACGATGGATGCAAAATTATCATCTAGCAGGATCATGTCGGCAGCTTGTTTGGATACGTCCGAACCAGAAATTCCCATGGCGACGCCGATGTCGGCTTTTTTGAGGGCTGGAGAGTCGTTGACGCCATCACCAGTCACGGCCACGATGGCACCCTGGCAATGGGGAAATATTATTGTCAGTATGAGGTATATGATATATTTCTATTCCCTCTCGTGCCCTCAGATCCTCTTCCTCCCTCCACCTCTGTGTGCCCCCCCACTGCCCGATGTATTATTATTATATATTTTTTAATGATATATTTCAGCCATTTTCCCCCAAAGTGTTTTGTTTTTCAATTATACAGTCAAACCTCGGTTTTCGCACGTCTTGGTTCACGACCAATTCGGATTTGGAGTGAAAATTTCGGGTTTTGTATGCCTTGGATTACAACCGAAACTGAGTGCACCTGAATGCATCACTCGACTCCCCTTCGCTTCCTCATACAGTGATACCTTGGCTTACGAACTTAATTGGTTCTCAGACAGAGTGTGTAAGGCGAAAAGTGTGTATCCCAAAAATTAAAATGAGAATAATCCGTTCCCAGGCGACACATGATTTTCTACTTTCTAATTTTCTAAGACTGACTTCACATACAAGGTGCACCGGTGTATAAAAATGAAGTCTTTTGGGTGTGCCTTATACACCGGAAAATACGGTAATCAAATAGAAAAAAAAATGACACAATGCACAGCATACTTGTCTCTGGCACCCCTCTACGATGATGAGTTTCTGCTGAGGTGAAGTTCGGGCAAAGACAATCTCTGTGTGGTTCCTTAAAATGTCATCCATTTGGTCTTGGTTGAGGTCCTTCAGGTCTGTTCCGTGGATCACGCAGGCTTTTGCGTCCCTACGGCGGCACAGCAGGACCATTTAACGTTAACGGTTGGGCAGCCATCCGCGGAAGGGGTTCGCTCTCTTCTCACCTGGGGTTCACTTGACTCACGGGGATGTTGAGACGTGCGGCGATGTCTTCTACTGTCTCGTTGCCCTCGGAGATGATGCCCACGCCCTTGGCGATGGCCTTGGCTGTGATTGGATGATCACCTGTCACCATGATGACCTGAAGGAGAAGAAAGTATTGACGGCTGAGTAAGCTCTCAGTAAGATTAGCTTTAAGGAATAGTCCTCTGCTACCCCCAACCTTAGTGCAGGGACCTATCAAAGCATAGGGCTGGCATTGCCACCTCTGGACATTAGGGCTATATAGGGCCAGGAGCTACCAGCAAAATTTTAGTTAGCTGACAAAGCTTTTCGGATGAGGAGTGATACATCAGAAACCTTCAAAGAGGTACAGATAACAGCTGAAGAAACCTTTTCATCGAAAGTATTGATGGAAACGGAAGAGAGAGAGATGCAAGAGTGAAGACCAACACGGTGTGTGTCGCCCCACCTTAATGCCGGCGGAGCGACACTTGCCCACCGCATCAGGGACGGCGGCGCGGGGTGGGTCGATCATGGACATGAGGCCCACGAAGCAAAGGTTTTCCGTCTGGAAGTTGACATCGTCCGTGTCAAAGGCAAAACCTTTCGGGTAGGACTCCTCTGGGAGGAAGAGGTGGCAGAAGCCTGGCAGGGCAGTCACAAGATGGTGTCATGCCATATATCAAGAGGATCTGAGGGAACGAGAGGGAATAGAAATTTGAAGAAGGTAGATAGGTAGGTAGGATCTTTACCCAGCACTCTTTCCCCCAGGCCTCCGAGTTCCAGGTAGGCGTTCTGGAAGGCCTCCTTCATCTCATCGTCCATCGGCTGCTCGCGGCCCTGCAACATGATGGTGGAGCAGCGGTCCAGGATCCTCTCTGGGGCTCCCTTCATCACGAGAAGGTAGCGTTTGTCCGACTCGTCGTCGCTCTCATGAATGGAAAGCTGTCAACGAAGAAAGAGTGATCAGAATGTGCACCCAAGACTGTGTCCAGGTGAGTCCTGGGGTTCCACCAACCTGATATTTATTGGTGGAGTTAAAGGGTATCTCTGCGACTTTCTTGTTCTTGTCCCTCATGCTTTTGACAGAATCGCAAGACAGCTCGATGCACTTGAGCAACGCCGACTCAGAGGCGTCGCCGGCCACCTCGCGCTTGAGGATGGGCAACGACTCCTGGCCGGCTTTGAACACGGCGCGGTTGCACAGCGCGGCGATGCGGGCCAGGGAAACCCACGTGGTGGAGCTCTTGTCGAAGGAGGAGCCTGAGGAGACGGATGAGAACGTCATTGATAGATTGATCTAACTGTCGATCGATCGATTGATCAATCGATCTAACTGTCAATCGATCTGTTGATCGATCGATCTAACTGTCGATCGATCTGACTGTCAATTGATCGATCGACTGCTCTAACTGTCGATCAATCCAACTGTCAATCGATAGATTGATTGATCTAACTGTCGATCGATCTAACTGTCGATCTGTCTGTCTTTCTGTCGATGGATCCGTCTTTCTATCGATCTATCTGTCTATCTATTCACCCATCCATCCATTCTCAATTCTACCTTCATGTGAGCTAGTCTTTGTTTTTTGTATGCTACTTTGCGTTTTTTCACAATTTTCACAGTAACTCAGTCTGTGGTTATTGTTTTTTTTATGTAAAAGACTGCAAAAACATAAAGCAGCAAACTTGTTGCACCCTCTGGTACAGTGACAAAAAACAGCTATTCGGATTGGGAGTCCGTCTATATCTTTTACCTGACTGATCCTCGGTCGTGTCAGCCTCGTGGATCTGATTGTCAAACCACATATGGGCCACGGTCATCCTATTCTGGGTGAGGGTACCCGTCTTGTCCGAGCAGATCGTGGAGGTGGAACCCAGTGTTTCCACCGCCTCCAGGTTCTTCACCAGGCAGTTTTTGCGGGCCATCCGCTTTGCGGTGAGAGTCAGACACACCTATCGGGTCGACAGCACAAAATCAACGTAGGCCTGGGTTAACTATTAGTGAACAGGTGACACACCTACAGGCAGCCGGGAAAAGCAACCGAAGCAAGCATACTGTACCGGATCACAAAAGACCCGACCCAAAGTTCGTCCAATAACGCAACTAATGCATTAACAGATACAGTGATACCTCGGCTTACGAACTTAATTGGTTCCCAGACAGAGTGTGTCAGGTGAAAAGTGTGTATCCCAAAAATTAATTTCCTATAGAAACCATTAAAATGAGAATAATCCGTTCCCAGGTCCCCATAAAACATAATTTTCTACTTTCTAATTTTCTAAGCCTTAAAACTACACAAAATATACCTTATTTTATGCATAACAAATGTGCTATGGTATTATAATAAAAAACAGCACTGTATAATAAAGTCGTTTTATTTACCTTTGTGATGGTCGTTGATGGCTTGATGGAATGGAGTGGCCGGTTTCATTAGCATTAAACACTTGATGAGGAACGTAGCCTTCTTCTTTCACCTTCTTGAAGAATGATCCCTTGTAGGTTCTTTCTCCGCGATAATTTTACCTAGTTCCTCATCAATTGTGTTCTGTTTAGCTGGGTTGATAGCTTTTTGTGTACAGATGGCTTGTGCGGGTTATTTGTGGAGCCTGATTTATGGGATATTTTAACCTTGCAGTCTACACTCTGCCTTTGGACTATCAAAGTTGAAACGAGTCCAAATTTCACCGTTCTCTATTCATTTTGTCTCTCTCTCTCTGTCGTCTGCCTGTCTCTTTAATGTTTAAACCACCTCCCCTCACTGCTGCGTTCTTGACCAATCACGTGGCTTTAACCGACGACTGGGGGTGGGAAATAGAGGACAAAAAAATGTCGGCAGCCATTTTCTTTTAGGAGAACGGGCTCGTTCGCAAACGACACATCACTCATTGTAGCAGCTCCGTGTGTATCCCGAAAAATAGTTCGTATGCCAAGGTAAAATGTTCATAAATTTAACGTTCGTAAATCGAAAAGTTCGTAAGCCAAGGGGTTCGTAACCCGAGGTCATTTATAGAGGCGTAGCGAACAAAACAAAACATTTGTTTTTTATATCAACGTTATGGCACTCACAGTAACGGTGGCCAGCAGGCCTTCGGGCACGTTGGCGACGATGATGCCGATGAGGAAGATGACAGCCTCCAGCCAGGAGTAGCCCAACACCAGCGACAGGATGAAAAAAGACACGCCGAGGAAAACGGCCACGCCGGTGATGATGTGGATGAAGTGCTCGATCTCCTTGGCGATGGGCGTCTGCGGTTATCGAGGGAGATGAGATTGTGATATCATGACACAGTGTGGGGAAAGGTCGCTGGCTCACCTTGCCGGTTTCCAGGCCCGAGGTGAGGGTGGCAATGCGACCCATGACGGTGCGATCGCCCGTGCACACCACGATACCGCGAGCTGTGCCTGGTACAATGGATGGGAGGAGAGGGTGGTTGTCAAGCACTGTAATGCAAAGATGCTACCACACGAGGGCACCAAAGACTAATTTTACAGTGATACCTTGGCTTACGCATTTAATTGGTTCCCAGACAGTGTACTGCGAGAAGTGTGTATCCCAAAAATTAATTTCCCATGGGAAACCATTAAAATTATAAATAATCCATTCCCAGGTCCCCATAAAACATAATTTTCTACTTTCTAATTTTCGAAGCCTTAAAACTTAGCCTTAAAAAGCAAATAGGCGTTCACAATTTTGGGTGGTGATGCTGAATATGTTGTAATGTTTTTTTTTTTCATAAAAATAACATTTTTTTTGGAATAGAATAACATTTAGTAATATTTATCAATGAACTCATTCACTGCCATTCCCGAATGTATTCAGCAATTGAAAAGTATGACATTTCGTGCCATTCCCAAATTTGTTCGGGTTTTCTTTTTTTCTTGCGGATAAAGCGCTGGTCAGACCTCTAGCAATATTTTTCCCTTCCAGGAAGAGGCAGCATTCGCCTTTTGATTGTCAAAGCGCTTTGTTACAGCTTCAGCTGTTGTTAAAGCACTCTATAAATCAATATATATGTATTGTATTTTGTACAGCCGCCCCCATTTCAAGATCAGATAACTCCAGACCCATATAATTTAGGAATTAATTCGTTTTTTTATGAAAGAAGAGAGTCTAAGGTTTCTTACACTGCATTGAATGTCTATGTAGTCCGAAAAGTCAATATTCTGTGGGTACTGCAATTGAGTGAAAATGACAAAAACCCTGGCAATGAAGTGGACACATTTATGCATGTCTGGCAGTCAATGAGTTAAAGGGGATTTTTTTTTTCAGCGCTATTAGTTAAAATGTAAAATCTGTCGAACCAACCTTCCACACAGTTTGTGGAGAAAAAGGCAATGTTCCGGGTCTCCAGAGGATTTTCATGAGTACAGTCTGGCGACCTGGTCTGAGGCTCCGACTCGCCGGTCAGGGAGGAGTTGTCCACCTGCAGCAAACAAAAAAGGCCAAGGTAAGTATTTTAACTTGAAGCCACAAATAGGATGGTTCCCGTTACCGCACCTTGCAGCCGTGCGACGAGATGATCCGGAGGTCGGCGGGTATCCGGTCACCTCCCTTGACCTCCACCAGGTCTCCGGCCACCACCTGTTCGGCATTGATCTGCATCTTTTCTCCTTCGCGGATCACCAGGGCTTGCTGCGAACACATAGGGGAGAGAGATAAGGCTGATAGAGATTAGACAGAATAAGACGTTATCATATTCAAAGGTTTCATGCTGTTATATGCTTAGGTCAACAGACACAGGAAGTTAAACTTTCATCTTCATCTAGGAGATCTGGCCTTGGACAGAATTTAGGACTTGGGAAACTCCTTTATCACTGAAGCAATTCACGACTTGAAACTCCTTCACAGGAAGAGCTCATTAGCCAGGTTACAAATATATCAGTTCATGGAAGAGACAATGTTTTATTGCTTACAACTGTTCGCATTCAGAACGCCCTAATCAAGAAAAATATGTTTTACTAATGTATCACTTAAATTTGCATATACTCTCAATAAATAGCTTGGCAGAGGGCTGCAGAATTCGGGCGTCTGTCATGAATGGCTACGTCTCCTGACAGCAGTAAAGACAATCTTTCTGGGTTCGAGTCTTTGTCCACAGTGTCCGATCGAACATCTCTGACAAAGGCACACCGGATTATGAGGTGCATGGTCAGCTTTAGAAAAAATATTTTCTTTCAGGTGCGCCTTATAGTGCGGAAAATACGGTACTTTTTCCATCTTTTCCAGCCATTCGCCGTGTCATGTCGTACCTGGGGGACCATGTTCTTGAAGGACTCCATGATTTTGGAACTCTTTGCTTCTTGAAAGTAGGAGAAGCAGCCGGTGATGATGACTACAGCTGACAGCACGATTCCAAGGTACAACTGGAATATATATATTGGTTAAAGATCAAGTTAACTTCTTCTTTGTTTACTTGGGATCACTGACAGCGATCTAACCCATACGGATCAATCTGCATCATTTTGGGGTTTGAGCATTGTGTACTCACGTTATCCCTGGCAGGCTCGTCCTCCGTGGCGGCCTGGATGGTGTAGGCCAGGAAGCAGAGGATGGCGCCGATCCACAACAGGACGGAGAAGCCGCCAAAGAGCTGACGACAGAATTTGACCCATTCCGGCGTCGTGGGTGGCGGGGTCAGGGCATTGGGGCCGTCTCTGGCTAAGTACTCGGCAGCCCTCGCGTTGGTCAGACCCTGGACGGAGCATAGAAAATGTCAATGTTGAACATCAGAATCAGAATCAGAAAACCTTTATTTGTCCCACAATTGGGACATTTGACATTGGAACGGATTATTCTCATTTTAATGGTTTCCTATGGGAAATTATTTTTTTGGGATACACACTTTTCGCCTCACACACTCTGTCTGGGGACCAATTAAGTTCGTAAGCCAAAGTATCACTGTCATATGCAATATTTATGTATAGAACATTTAGATAGTTTCACAAAATTTACAGTCATGACCCGGTTTAGTGTATGGTGATGCTAACTTACCTGGACGATGTCAGTGGCGTATTTTCTGCATACTTCCTCCACGGACATTTTGTGCTCCGTCTACAGAGTGGAAGTGGAATGGCAGTATGTACAAATGGTTTTTGCGCACTCCTGTGAGGACCTTTTGTTAATGCTGATGCTAATGCTGCTAATGCTGTAAATGCTGAACATGACTTACAATTGGGACTTCCTTCTTCAGGTCATCCATTTCCTTGCCTCCTTTCTTCTTGGGTGACTCCTTCTCATCCTTGTCTTGCGTGGTGGCCACGCGGTAGCTGTCTGACCTTCCATACTGTCAAACATAGCCAAGAAAAGCTTATTTACAGATAGTAGAAATAAAAAAAAGAGGAGCTATCGCGTCAACCTCGACATTTTGTGCATGCTTTGATGTACATGTTAAGAGACTACAAAAAATAACTCATTCACTGCCATTCCCGAATGTATCCGGGAATTCAAAATATAACAGCGCAAATCCCACATTTGTTCAGGTTTTGGTTTTTCGTGCTAGGGTGCCGATAAAACACTGGCCAGATTTCTGGCAATGTTTTTTTTTTTCCTTCCACAAGGGGCAGTATTTGCCTTTTCTCCATCTTAGCACTTTGTTCCAGCTTCAGCTGTTGTTAAAGCGCTATATAAATCAATATATATTACAGTATATTGTATTTTGTACAACCGCCCCCATTTCAAGCTCATATAACTCCAGACTCATATAATTTAGGAATTAACTCTTTTTTTTCCTGATAAAATAAGAGTGTAAGGTTAATTACGCTGCGTTGTATGTTTATTTAGTCCCAAAAAAAATCAATATTCTGTGGGTCCTACAAGTGAAAATGACAAAAACCCTGGCACTGGAGTGGGCACATTTTTGCACATGTCTGGCAGTGAATGAGGTAATCATTGACATTAAAAAAATGGGCCAATTAATTAAAATTGCAGAATAGGCCTGCCTCCCCAAAAAATATATCATTAAGTAATAAATAAATAAATAAAATACAGTTTAGACAGGTCTTATAAAAAATTATTTTAAAAAACTCTCATGAGTTTATTTATTTAAAGATTTATTTATTCATCTGTCTGTTTATGTATTTATGAATGTATTTCTGTATTTATTTGTTTGTTTATTTATAGATTTATATTTTATTTATTTGTGTATGTATTTATTTGTTTGTTTTTTGTTTATTTATTTTCACCTTTACTGTATACAATTACAGCCCTTCAGTCAATTTTTCAGTCATGATGGGATGTCTTCCCCTTTACTCAACACAAATCCGTCTTGTTCATCGCAGAGTTCAAAACGTTGTCTCCATGGCAACTTGTGAAGAATGTTACCAAATGCAGTTCATTTGGGCCATCCACGTTCTTCATGAACGTCATTCGGATTCAAAGATCTTCAATTCAGAGTCTGGAATTGTTTGTGGGTGCCATCTGTCGTGCAACAGATTACAGCTGTTCACAACACTGGTTAGATTAACCCAGTGAGCAACAATAATCCAAGTCAGTCCAAGTGCTCCCATTCATTTTATTCCTAGTGTGCGTTCTTCACTGATCCTACCGACCCAATAGTAATGCACAGAAGGCGTTGTCGTCGACCACGACTGTGAATCAATTTGCATTTTAATCCAAAATTTCAATCTCCAGTCTGGACTAATTCCAGACGTTTTAAGACTCGCACTGAATATTTCGGAAGTCTTGTTTTTGAGTTGTTGACGAGTCCTCACGTTACGTCACTGAAGGAACGCCCCTGACCGAAAAAAAGGACACATTGTAGCAGTCCTTCCTTCACGTCATTGCATTTTGCTGTACTTGTTTGGTCTGAAAACTTCGTGTTGCACCAAAAAGAGGCAGAAGAGGGCGGCAAAACTCCGTGTAAGGAATTAATCAGCCTGTGGAAACGGTCTGATTAATTCCTTACACGGGGCTCTGTCGCCATTTTCTGCCTCTTTTTTGGTGCTACATTCCCCCCCCCCATTGCCTCAAAATGGCACTGAAGAAATTCTTTAATCGATTGCAAACATGTATGCTTTCCTCTTCAGAACTATTTGAATCATATTCATAACTGGATGAGTAACAACAAAGCATCTTCTCCGAATCTGAAGCCATTGTTTTGATTTTCAAGCAAGACAAGCGTGACGTCACGAACAAGGGGGCGGGACCTTCTGAAACAGGCCTCTTCCAGGTTCATTTTTTTTGCAGATTTTGGACACTTTAAGTCATTTTTATTGGTGTTTTGCATTTGACTAAAAATATCATACCATACTGCGTGTTTCGGGTATTTTAGATGCTATAAAACGTTTTTCTGATGTCAGTTAGGAAACAAAAAAGTGATGTCGGTTGCCCTTTAACCTGCTGTGTCTGTTGACCTGATTGACCCTAGGTTATCTGTGCTTCAATTGTGTACTCAGCAGGAAAAACTAGTCGACATGACAGAAAACGATGCGATCTCTGAGTCATCGTCGGTCAGGCAAGACAATAACGTTCATCATAAACAATTCAGACGAGTCAATATCTGACTAAAAAGGAGGCCCGTGGTGATCGAGTAGTTGGTTCTGATTGGTGGATTGCTGATGGCACTGTCTCGCATACACACACACAAGTCACGGATTACACACAGCTCAGTGGAGCAGTCGACCTAGAAACTGCTCTCTGGATGAGTAAAGAGGGTTGGGTGGATGGGGGTCCTACATAATCCATGTCTTGGTATCCATCCCCCCCCCCCCCCCCTTCCCTATTCGTTTACCATCACTTTCCTTTGAGAACATACACCTAACTTCACTTTTGTCCAATCACCGTGACTAATGATTAGCAATGAACAAGACGAAAAATCTGCGATGATCAGCGGCCATGCGCGTCGCCAGAAAATGGCAGTTGCTGATGATTGACAGCTAACAGCGGATGTGAGGTTTCCTAGCAACATCCCAACCACCGGGGAATTTTAAATAGATGGAGGAGGATGACGGAGAGGAGGAGAGGTGGTATTGGATTTTTTTTTTAATGATGTACCTTGTGTGTATTATGTAACACCAATCTATGGAAACGTTGCTACGGTCTGACGTCATGGCACACTGGTGGTGTAACTGACCTCACAGTGCGGCGTTTTTAATCGATTTAAAACTCACACGCGTACTCGGATGGAAACGAGGGAGAGATGAAATATTGACAAATAGTACACTGACTTTTTTTGTTGAAAAAAAAGAGAAAAGGATATATTTTGTACATTCATGGTCTCATTGGACAAGAAAATGTAGGTCTCTAAAATTTAGCATAGCATTTGACTAATTTGTCATTTTTTAATGTTTTTGGGGAAAAAAATATCAAAATGAAAGGTCTAGTTGACTATTCGACAGCTTATAAATGAAATGTATTATTATTATTTTTATTATGATTATGACTATATTATGATTATGGTTATTGTTATTATTATGATGATGATGATCATGATGATTATGATTATTATTATTATTATTATCTTTATTATCATTCTTATCATTATTAGCATGATTATCATGAATATCATGAATATCATTATTAGCATTATTAGCATCATTATCATCGTTATCATGGTTATGATTATCATGGTTAACATGACTATTAATTATTATTATTATTATTATCATAAGCCTGACAAACTACGAATAAAAGTTCTTAGCAAACATGTTAGCCTTTGATGTTGATTTCAAAATAAATAAATTATGAAAATAATTTTTGCTTTTTTTTCCACGTTATTATTATGTGTGGGTTAGCATTGAACTGCGTGATGCTAAAAAAATGTGTCTAAAAGCTAATTTGGGTAGTTTTAAACGGTTCACACATTTTAAATATCTACTTTGCTTTGCATTAATTACCAGATATCAAAATTATGATTTTTTTTGGGGGGAGTAAGTGACGCTTTAAGAAAGAGTTACTTAACTGACATTGATACTTTCGCGCCTCGTAGTAGATGAAGGCACCGCTCGTCCGTCTCCGGCAGACATGTTGTTTTCTTTATTCTTTTTATGTTTTGGCGCACTGCATCATGGGAATATGTTGCTTCTCTAGCAACTCTTGGCTTGACTTTAACAAGATGCATGGTGGGATATGTTGAGGTCATCGGATGGGGGAAACTGTATGTTTACTCGCTCTTTCTGGTAGGACTTCAATGGCAAACTTAGGTGTTTAGTAAAAGTTAATCACTCTATCTGATATGGATTAAAAATTGCCTTTCATGTTAATTTGCCTTTATTTTTCCATAAACCGTCCATCTCTTTTCTAATCCACGTCAACTCACAAGGGTATCAGGTGTGCTGGAGCCTATCCCAGCTGATTCCGGGTCCTTCCTCAAAGTAACATGGAAGTCATTCGTCATCCGCTATCTTCCAACTATCTTCCTCTATCTTCAATCTAACATTCGCCGAGGTTCCCCATCAGTGAATTCCCAATTGATTGACCTCAGATGCCTCGTCAATTCACCCATGCCCCTCCACCCATGCCTCCTCCTCCTCCTCTAGAGTGAATACATTTTTAAATTAGCCTTGGGCAAGCTCTCGCATGAGCTTTCGGACAAAGCGTGCCAAATATGGCACAATTTCACCAGTTGTAACATTTTGTCTCATCCCTGGACTGGATTGCAAAGAAAAGTGGCTACAATGTGTGCTAGTGTACAAATAATAATAATAATAATAATAATAATAATACATTTCATTTCCAAGCGCCTTTCAAAACTCTCAAGGTCACTTTACAGTCACAGGATACGTTTTTCTGCGGGTGAACGGCGCCATCCACTCAAATAGATAGAAAGCTAGCTAGCTAGCTAGCCAATCGATAGCCAACAGATACCTAGCTAGATAGTCAGCCAGCTCGAAAGTGAATAGATAGCTATCCAGATAGCTAGCTATCCAGATAGCTAGCTAGACAGCTAGATAGCTAGCTAGCTACATATATAAATAGATACATTGATAAATGAATAAATGAATTAAGTAATGAACAAACTCTGTGATGTCATCGTCAACAGTGCGAGCGGCTCCAGAGAACATGCCAAGAAATCAATGGATTTTTTTTTATGATTTGAAAACGACATTGTAAATATAACGTTCAAGGTATCCATTTTATCTTCATAGTTGTCAAAACCCCCACCAAAATAAACATGAAGACACATGTTGATATGTTGACATATGAATTACCCTCAATCAGTCTTCGGATGTTTAAATTGCGTCATACTGTTTAATGGCGATTGACTTTTCATACATGGTTCATTGGGAGGCTTTAAACATATTAATAACCCAGTCACCCACAGACACTCCAAATCTGCCTTTGTGCATTAAACGTGATTAACACGCGCCATTAAAGTAACGCGTTACTCGAGTACTCCGCAACTTGATGCTGTGGATTGACTCACAAATTGAGCGTGTCGTCGCTTAAGCACCCAAAACACAGAAATAGACGACGTGTATCTTAATGGTGATGTTACTATTTATGTTGTTTAAAAAAATAATCATAATAAATCTTAAAATATCGTTCTTACCCCCATTTTGGCTCTCGTCAAACGTTCGGTTTGATTGTAGGGTGACCACTCGAGTGATGCGCGCCTCCGAAGTGACAGTCTACTGCTCTCTGATGTACGCGCACGAGCACGAGCACGTACGCACCTGATTCAACCAATCAGCGTAAGCGCGTACACGTACGCACCTAGTTCAACCAATCAGCGTGAGCTGGAGCACGTACACACCTGGTTCAACCAATCAGTGCTAACGCAGTCCGCTAGATAGTTCAAAACGATAGAACGAAGCCTGACGGACACGTTTTCATCGTACTGTTTTTTTTGTTGTAAATACCGTATACATTTTTGTACTACAACAACTGTATAGCTAATGCGTTTAATGAAGAGACAAAGATCTCTTTTACTGTATGGGCATCTGACTTTAAGAAAACCTCGTCAGGTGGACGAACACAAAAAAGTCTTCCTTTACTTGTCAGCAACGACCCTAAAGAGACAGTAAATATGTCACGAATATGCATACCTGTCAACCTTAGCCAATAGCTTCCCTTATAAATGATTACAATTCCCGTGTAAAAGTTGTAGTACGCCGTACTTTAATTGAAATAATAATAAAAAACGCTGACAAACGCGGAAATGCAGTTTACTGCGCATGCGCACGTTGTACCTTTATCAATTCGACTGTACGCAGCAAGAAAAAATATATATAAACAATTGAGGATTGCTTTTGCTGTTTTGCCGTATAAATGTTGTAGTACGCCGTACACTATTTGAAATAATAAAAAAACGTGACTAGGATAATAATAACACAATTTATTACGTGTTAAAATGTATCAGCACTATACTCCAAATCGTAAGTGATGCCGCTGAAGAAAGTAGATCCACGCAGATGTGAAGTTGGGTCAATTTTAAGCTTCATCATAATTAAAGCATGGCCTGATTTCTTTTCTGGTGCCACTTGCAGCTGCGTCATTCATCACTAGTGAATGGAGCAGAGGACAAGTTTCGCACATCGCAGGAAAATGCTAATTTTAATGACAAGATCATCAAAAAAAAACAAACTCATGTACGTCACGCAATTGTGGAGGCTTCAAAAAGGAGTGGATTTGATAGCTTATTTATTTTATTTTTTTTGCAAGGAGGGTGATTGCCATAGCAACAGGTTTGGGGTTCCCTTGGTTTACTAATCGGATGAAAGGGAAAATGCTAACGGTGTCATTTGCTTGTGAAATTGTGATGGAAATGCAAAGTAACTATATGTAGTTTCAGCTCATTTTCATTTTTCACAAAAGCCTTTTTCTTTGACTTTATTAACAAACCCTATCCACATAAAAAAAAAACATCCTTTTTTCATTTGGTGGATGACAACATTATTTCGAATACTCATCCCATGCACCTGAGAAATGAAATCACCTAAGACACCCATCTCTTTTTCTATGATAAAGTAGCTTCGTTTTATTCCCCCTGCATGCACAAACACACACGCACGCACACACACGCCAGGTTGACCTTGTGGAGGAAATCACTGCCCATACATCATCTTTGTCATCTACGGTGATGCGAGAAGGAGAAAAATGAGAAAAGAAGGACCCCGATATACAAGCAGTGGATGTTCTCGCTGACATTCACCACTTCATGTGGATGTTACATGACCTGGGAACGGATTATTCTCATTTTAATGGTTTCCTATGGGAAATAAAGTTTTGGGATACACACTTTTCACCTTACACACTCTGTCTTGGAACCGATTAAGTTCGTAAGCCAAGGTATCACTGTACATCAATTTTGCGAAGACCCGATGCGGTCTCACACAAATGCAATCAAAGGCGAAAATTCATATCTTATTTAAAAAAAATTAACTTAAGGTTTCAGAATTAGCTCAAGAACTCATAACATCTTATACGATTACTAAAATCCTTCCAAAATACTCATATTCAAGACTTTTCAGAAATACTGTAATGAAGACTCAGCTCCTCTCACGGCTTCTCAGTACAGCAAGACTATTTTTGGTTCTACGCAGAGGATAAAGAATGCATACCTGTTATTATTGTTAATATTATCCAACCAGAAACCAATGTATATGTTTAGAATTATGATTGGTACACTTTATTTGAGCATAGACATATATTTTATCAATATTTAACACACACACACACATTCTGTTCCCATCTCTTGTAAATGAATGTGGCAGGGAGGTTGCAGACAGCTATGTGAGGGATTATTGGTGGGTGAAATGGGAAGATGAGTTTAATTTTCGACTGCTTCTATAAATAAACTCCATTTATCAGACACACACACACACACACGCAATTACTGTTTGATGCTCTAATAGAAAGAGTGAGTGAGGGGGGGCAAGAGGCTGTTGTTGCCTAGCAACCGTCTCCGGCATTTGCAGAATATGTGACACACAAACACACAGAAACAGGAGATGCCAAAGAAACATTGACTGTTGTTGCATGTTGCCACAATGCATTGTGGGTGAAGGGTTGGGGCGCCCTGAAGTCTTACATAAAAATATGACGGAGGCTTTTAATGTTTCTTTGAGGAGCTAAAAATAGCTTTGATTGATGAATGGGGATTTTGTTCGAGAGTAACTAAGGTGCAGGGGTCAGAACCTATCCCATCACGCATTGCAATGCGCCTCATTAGTCACCAGACAGTGTATTTTTTAATTTTGTAATTTTGCTATGAAAAAAAATGACACGCAATTGTGTGACTGGAGTGAATGCTTTGGCCACCAGGAGAAAGCATAGTATTTCATGCAGGTGGCAGAGGAAGGCTGTCCCTCCAGTTTACACACCTGCTGCCTATGTATTCAGGCCATTATTTATTTTGTTCCCACCAGGTTTTCAATTTTTTATGAATTTTTCTTGCCAATTTATTGACAAGTAATTTCCAGCTAGGTTTTTATCACTGATATTTATTGTTTATTCTTATTTTGTTTTGCTAATATTTTTTAATGAATATATATATGTATATATATATATTTGAAATGGTCACGCCTTCAATTATTCACTGCCATTCTGGAATTGAAAATATAACGTAGATCGCCATTCCCGAATTTGGTCGGGTTGTTTTTTTCAGGCTTAGGTGCTGATAAAGCGCTGGCCATGGTCTGTGGTGATGTTTTTCCTTTCCAGAAGGGGGCAGCATTTGCCTTTTGTCCAGGATAGTGCTTTGTTCCAGGTTTAGCTGTTGTTAAAGCGCTTATATAAACCAATATGTTTCTATTGCATTGTATTTATAAAAGCCGCCCTCATTTCAAGATCATATAACTCCAGACCCATATAAATTTAGGAATGAACTCTTTTTCTGATGAAAAAAGAGAGACTAAGGTTTCTTACGCTGCTTTAAATATGTGTATAGTCCACAAATTCAATATTCTGTGGGTCCTGGAATTCAAGTGACAATGACAAAAACCCTGGCACTGGAGAGGACACATTTTTGCACGTTTGGCAGTGAATGAGTTAATCAACATTCACCTTGACGGGCCCCAGTCCCACTACTGCTTCTCCCACCGATTGGATGAAGAGCGGCCATTGAATGGTTCTGATTGGCCGCCAGCCTGCAGCCTGTTGCTGGGCTGTTTCCATGGAGATGACTAACAGCCTTTTCACCCTCCTCATTCTCTTCCTCACAGTGAGAGGATTCTGCTGCTTGGTGAAAATGATGTCTGGGAGACATTTGGGTTGCAGGGGCACAATTGTGTACAAATTCAACTCAAATAGATAGAAAGCTAGCTAGCTAGCGAATAGGTAGCTAATAGTGAGTGAATAGATAGCTATTAGCCAGCGAATAGATAGCTAGTAGCCAGCGAATAGATTAGCTAGTGAATAGATAGCTAATAGCTAGCTAATATATAGCGAATAGATAGCTAATAGGTAGCTAATACACAGCTAATAGATAGCTAATACCTAGTGAATAGCTAGCTATTAGCTAGCGAATAGATGGCTAGTAGCTAGCGAATAGATAGCAAATAGCTCGCTAATACACTGAGCAAATAGATAGCTAATACCTAGCGAATAGATAGCTAATAGCTAGCGAATATATAGGTAGTAGCTAGCGAATGGCTAGATAATACCTAGCAAATAAATAGCTAAAAGCTAGCTAATACCTAGATAATAGATAGCTAATACCTAGCGAATAGATAGCCATTAGCCAGCAAATAGATTGCCATTACCTAGCGAATAGATAGCTAAAATACCTAGCCAATAGATAGCTAATAGCTAGTTAATACCTAGCTAATAGATAGCTAATACATAGCGTATAGATAGCATTAGCTAGCGAATATAGCTGGTAGCTAGCAAATAGATAGCCAATAGCTAGCTAATAGCTAGCTAATACCCAGCGAATAGATAGCTAATAGCTAGCTAATACCGAGCAAATAGATAGCTAATACCTAGCGAATAGATAGCTAGTAGCATCTAAGAAAAGTCCGAAACTCAGTAAACAATAAAAATTGAGAAGGTTTAACATTTGCAGCATTGGAACAATACATCGCGATGTTTGAAGATTTCAAATTCGGTTTAAGTCTGTGCTAATTTCCGCTAGCCTAGCCGATTAGCATTTTCTTTTATGCTAATTCCCACTAGCCTAGCCATTTAGCATTTCGTTTTAGCATTCTACATGATAAAATGGCCCTGATCAATTTTTGCCAGCAACCGTCTTGAAGTAATGAAGCTCCTGCGAGCCGAGTAAGGCTTCCTCGTGCGCTGCCGCCATCACGGGTGTTTGGACCACCTTCAGGGTGTTGACACCGCCCGAGGCGTCGCTATCGGGGTCCACCATTAGCTTGCCAATAAAAACCTGCAACAAAAAAACAACAACAAAGCGCATGAGGAAAAACATCCTGAATTGTCCTGATTGTTATTTAAAGGACAACCGACGCCTCTGGACAAGATTCTGCCGCATAAAGCTACATTTTACGTTTTAAGACTCGCGCTGAATATTCAGGGAGTCTTGTTTTCCAGTTGGTGACGATTCCTGACGTGACGTCACTGAAGGAACACCCCTGACCGAGAAAGCAACACACAATGCATTTTGGGTACTTTGTTTGATCTGAAAACTTCATGTTGATGGCGAAATTAGGAGGAAAACATAAATAATGCGATGGTGAATCGTTGTGTGTTGCACCAAGACTACTATTTGATACTAGTTGACACAAATTCCCAGCAGACAAATCAGCCCATTTCCAACGGAGCTTGGGCGCCATCTTGTGCATTTTCCAGGACGCTACATTGGAGTCCTGACGGCTTGAATTGATACGGAAGGACTTCTTTAATCGATTGCAAACATTTATGCTTTCCTCTTTAGAACTATTTCAATCATATTCATAACTGGATGAGTATCAAAAAAAGCATCTTTTCCGAATCTGAAGCCATTGTTTTGATTCTAGAGCAAGACAAGACGTCCTTGCGTGACGTCACGAACAAGGGGGCGGGACCTTCTGAAACTTGGCATCTCAGAGGTCATTTTGAAGTAGTTTTGGGACACTTTAACTCATTTTTATTGTTGTTTTGCATTTGACTAAAAATATCAGCCTGCATGTTTTGGGTATTTTAGATGCTATAAAACGCTTTTCTGATGTCAGTCAGGAAACAAAAAAAATGGTGTCGGTTGTCCTTTAACATTTTTTTTTTTTTGAGTGTTGCCAGACGTCTTCATGGTGTTGTCCCGAGTCCTCTTGCGTTGTGTCTGTCCTTATGGACTCCACGTGCTTCTCCCTCTGTTCTTTGATTCCCTGCAAGAGAGAAAAAGAAAACGTTGTTGAAGAAAAAGCCTTTATTTGTAGAACAATGAAAATGGTGTAGGACAAAATAAAACCTTGAGGATGTCATAGTTGGACGTCTTAGAGACAAAATTGTTCCATGACTTGGCTGTTAGCTGACGTTGTTTCCAGTGAGACTTCATCTGCCATTAAAATGGGAAAACGTCACCGGAAATCCATCAATCATTCAATTATTCATTGCCATTCCCGAATTTATTCATGCACATTCCACCGTGATGTCCCTGATCCACTGCTGAAAAGGATGCTTTGATCCTCTCCTCTTTCATTTAAAACTGCTTCATGTCACAAAGAGGATACAGAATGTGCTGAAGAATGAATGACACTGTGTCTTTGTGTTGTCATATATAATATATGTAATTGTGAACGGCAATGATTGTTGGTCAATGCGTGCCATGTGATTGGCTGGAAACAGGTTCAGGGTGCCCCCCCACGGACTACCAAAGATTAACTCAATGTTCTGCAGTAATATTTGTCATTCATTACCTTTTTAACGTCCTCACCTCTTCATACATGAGTTGTTCTTCCCTGTTGGCCTCCTCGACATGTTGCCGCAAGACTTCCTCCTGTTCGGCCGCCACTGCCTCCGCCGTGCGCTGCGATATCTGCTGTGCCGAACGTAGAGTCTCTTGGTCCGGCGTGACTGGGCGGACGCCCTCCAGGATGAGCTCACGGTTGATCTCGTCCCATACCTCGCTCACCTGTGTTACATCACATTATGATGTCATATTTCAGCTACATTAAAATCACTTCAAATGACTTCTACTTTGCGTATTTTGTAAAGATTTGACGGCATATAGCTATATTTTACGTTTTAAGACTCGGGCTGAATATTCAGGAAGTCTTGTTTTCGAATTGATGACGATGCCTGACGTGACGTCACTGAAGGAACGCCCCTGACACACAGTGCATTTTGGGTACTTTGTTTGGTTTGAAAACTTCATGTTGATGGCGAAATTAGATGGAAAAAATATAAATAATGCGATGGTGAATCGTTGTGTGTTGCACCAAGACTACTATTAAATAATAGGTGACACAAATTCCCAGCAGACAAATCAGCCCATTTCCAACGGAGCTTGGGCGCCATCTTGCGCATTTTCCAGGCGCTACATTGGAGTTCAGACGTCTCAAAATGAGATGGAAGGACTTCTTTAATCGATTGCAAACATATATGCTTTCCTCTTCAGAACTATTTGAATCATATTCATAACTGGATGAGTCACAAGAAAGCATCTTCTCCGAATCTGAAGCTATTGTTTTGATTCTCGAGCAAGGCAAGAAAATTATTTTAAAAAGGAATAATAAAAATTAAAACACCAACTATTTTTTCTTACCTTGAAATCAAGGTACCTTTTGACTATACTCAAGGTCACTCTGTCTTTTACAGACAATCCTGGAAGATCCTCAAAACCTGGAGAAGATCAAGCATCAGTTAAGTGGGTAGCGGATGCGCTGGAACCGATCGCATGGGACTGGTCGCCAGCCTCATTTTGTATTTCTTTTATTCACAACTCGAAGGAAATTTGCATTTTGTTTACCAATCCTACAGAAGATCAAATAAATCTTGGCTAGCAGGTTCTCTTGCATCTCTAGTATGGCACCGCTGGCCCTGTCCGGAGTGGACAACAACGCTGCGTCATCCACCTTTCGATGTGCCAGGACAGGCTTCTTTGGATCTGGATGCAGGCAAGAGAAGAAGTATCACATGATTGTTTGTCCTTTGGACACCGGGCGAACACAAACAAACCCGCGATCCCGCCGTGTCTGTTCCGACTGACTCCCAGTTCCTCCTCCTCACGTCGCCAAAGTTGCAGGAGGAGACTCGGAGCCGTCCAACCATTGCTGTCGCTCCAGCTTAGGAGGTGAGGAATTGTGCTCAGGTTGTCACACAGCTCCAAAAGAGTGGCCAGAATCACGCCATGAACACACTTGGGACTGGACTTAAGGGGGAAAAAAATTAAAGCAGAAGTTAGATATGTCCATAAGGTTTTTCAGATTCATTGTAGTCCAAACTCTCTCAGAAACGGTTTGAGTTACTTACACAGAGAAGATCAAGTAAAACCAGGACGCCATCTCGGGTTAGGAACCAATCCTCGGTTGTGTAGCAGCCCACAATGCAGGTGCTAACAATGGAACCGCAAGGGAATCAATTGCATTTAATTCATTTTCAGTCAACCCTAACTCCTTCACCCAAACCTAACCCAGAACCCTACACCCTAATCCGGAAGACCGAGGAAACCTAATTCCAAAGACATCTCACCGCACGCACGCCATGGTTGACAGTAGAAGCTTGTTGTGTCCTAAACCGCTGTAGAACATACTGGCGCCTCTCCTCAGGTAGTGAACCGTCATCTCCACACCCTCGGTTCCAAACAACTCCTACCGTGCGACCGGAAGGGTGTCAGAGATATCTTTTCTGAATTTTCAAATGTCAACTTGTCACAATTACTTTTCTGTGTAGATCACTCTCACATAGAGATGAGAGGATGATCTGCATGTCTGACTTCATCTCCACGTTAACTGCATCTTCATTGCCGGTAGTCGACTCCATCTGCATTAGAAGCCCTGAGTTGATGGAATCAATGGAGAACATGGTGAGGTGAGGAACACAACTCCACTGGTCGTAACCAATGACCCGAATGCCGAATTCCAAACCCTGATCTCAACTTTGCTAAACCAACCTAGTAGGATGTGTATGGTCCCTTGGTCACACAGGTCCTGGTTGAGGGCCTTGTCATCCAAGGAGGTGACTGATCTCATCAGCCTGATGCAGTAACGCATGTGAGCCTTTTTGCTCCCTCGGCCGCCAGTGGCGTGGAAGCTGTGACCTTGTCCACAGTAGCCGTCTGGAATCCGTCAAGTCACATCAGTCGAGTCCCCCATCACTGCTTCACTCGCTCTTACCATGACCATGGTATCTCACCTTGCCTTGCGCACCAATCCAGAAGATGCAGAAGGGCCACATTTCCATAGGAGCACATGTAGTGGTCCAGTATCAGCGGGGCCACGGTAGCGAGGACTGCCAAAGCCTGCAGTTGGAGCTCCTCCAGCTGGATGGACGACCAGTCACGAGACCCCGGCTTCACCTCGGCGGGTGTTGAGGGCGGCTTAGCCAAGGTCAGCAGAGCCAGTATCACTTGTTCCTCTTTGAAGATCTGCACCATAAAAATGGACAAGATCAGTATCACGTTAATATCTACCATGATGTGCAGAACCAAAGGCAGCCACCGGGATGGTTGCAGGATCTCTGGACATCACAACCAGCAGATTTAACAGCAGCTTCTTCATTTGCAGGTCTTCCATGTTGTACGCCAGCTTGAGCTTGCCCAACAAATGATTTTGACTCTTCACTGAAACGGAAGAAAAACGTAGGGCGACAAATCCAAACTAAAACATCAGAGAAGGCCAGGAATTTGTTTCTTACGCTCGGGAAACGTGCTGAGTGCAACAAGCTGCTGGGCGAATAAGCTCTCCTAAAAAACAAGATGATTGTTTTTCTCAGCCAAAGCAATAAAACTGTTGTGTGAGGAATTCATGGTTCAGTTCAATGGTTCAGTTCAATGGTTCAGTTCAATGGTTCAGACTTTAGCAAGTTTCATGGATTTTCACAAGTTTGATTTGCTTTCACGGGCCGAATAAAATGATGTGGTGGGCCATATTTGGCCCACGGGCCTTGGCTTTGAAACCTGTGCTGCATAAGGATTCTGGGTAAGAAAACAACAAGTCTAGAAGATGTCCCTCACAATGAGCAGAGCGCAGGAGTTTTCGGCAAAGAGGGTGGTAAGAACCAGTAGATCGTTGCGGACTTGGAGATCAACATGTCGGTAAGTGTTCAAGAGGGCGTGAGTAAAGGCTTCTTTCAGGGATCTACAGGACAGAAAGTTTGTGTTTGAGAGTCAGGTAAGCGGTTTTAATGCTTTGGTCAGCTTCTTGGAGTTGGAACTTGTGGATTTAACATACATGGCACATTCCACGCTGCTGAGCTGGGCGGCCACTGTAGCCCTGTTGCCACTCTCCAGAAGGTTCCAAAGGATTTCCGAGGAGTGAAACAAGATCTGTCCAGATGGGTCTGGTTCATTCATGCGAAGACAGATACTTTCTGCGCCTCGGACACTGAGAATTAAACTGCAGTTCATATCTAGAGATGGACAAAGGAATAGATTTGTGACCTTTAGTAGTTATATAAAAAATAAATAAGTAAACAAGTGTCAGAGATGTTCGATCGGACACTGTGAACGAAGGCTCGGACCCAGAAAGATTGTTTTTACTGCCGGCAGGAGACACAGCCATTCATGACAGACGCCTCAATTCTGCAGCCCTCTGCCAAGCTATTTATTGAGAGTATATGCAAATTTAAGTGATACATTAGTAAAACATAGTTTTCTTGATTAGAATACCACACCTCTTGAGTTCTAAGCAGGAACAGCTGTAAGCAATAAAACATTGTCTTTTCCATGAGCTGATAAATTTGTAACCTGGCTAATGAGCTCTTCCTGTGAAGGAGTTTCAAGTCGTAAATTGCTTCGGTGATAAAGGAGTTTCCCAAGTCTTAAATTCTGTCCAAGGCCAAATCTCCTAGATGAAGATGACAGTTTAACAAGCTGTGTCTGTTGACCTCAGATTGACCCCAGGTTGTCTGTGCTACAATTGTGTATTTGAGTCACACATGTTGACTAAGCATATAACAGCATGAAACTTTTAAATATGATAACTTCTTATTCTGACTAATCTCTATCAACAAGACACTTGATATTTAAAAAGGACTTTTTGTATCCACTTCATGCTAATGTACAGGTCGTAAAAATGACGACAACCAAACTCCACCCCGCCTACCCTTGATACTAACCAGATGTACTGGAGAGCATCTGAAGTGTTTGTAGGAGCAACAGCTTGACACCAGGCTGATTCTCCAGCGCCGCGACGGACAGGAATAGCGTCTTGGCCAGATCACTGCGCTCCAGAAGCTGAAGTCTGTACCCGGGAGATGTTGGTTGAGGCTCTGTGAGCATCAACACTCATCAATGAAGATCTCAACGACTTTCAGAATGAACCCAAAACACGGCGTGAAATAACTTGGACACAACATCCAATACTATCCGCTCCATAAATTCAGTGTTTTAAGAAGAGATACCAACTAGCTTACTGTATCCAATTGTGTAAGTGTTCCTAATGTTTTCGTGCCACTTTACATACTAACAAAACAAAACTCAACTTCCAAATTACAAGTACAGTGATACCTCTGCGCTGATACCTCTGCAGATTTGTTATACATAAAATAAGGTATATTTTGTGTAGTTTTAAGGCTTATTTAGTAGAAAATGATGATGTATAGGGACCTGGGAACGGATTATTCTCATTTTAATGGTTTCTTATGGGAAATAAATGTTCGGAAGACAAACTTTTCGCCTCCACACACTTTCTGGGAGCCAATTATGTTAGTGAGCTGAGGTATCACTGTACTAGATATTACGAGCCAGATCGTACCATCGAGCGGAGGTTTGCTGGGAGCCGAACTGCTGTAGTAAGACTTGACAGTCTCCACAACCTGACGCCTCACTTCACCGTCTGACACTCTCATCAGGTAGCCTAAATTCACACACACACAGTTCAATTCATTTCTAGCAATGTAGCTGGCTATTTATCCATTTGCTATCTATTTGATATCTGTCTACCTAGCTAGCTATGTAGCTGGCTATTTATCCATTTGCTATCTATTTGCTATCTGTCTAGCTAGTTAGCTATGTAGCTGGCTATTTATCCATTTGCTATCTATTTACTATCTGTCTAGCTAGCTAGCTGTGTAGCTGGCTATTTATTAGCTATATGGCTATCTAGCTAGTTAGCTAACTATCTATCTGGCTACTTATTACCTAGCCGTTAACTAGCTACCTAGCTAGCATTCTATCTATTTAAGTTACTTCCGGGTTGAGTGAACACTGGCGCATGTGGCTGTCACTGCTCACCTGCAGAAAAAAAAACGATTTTGTGACTGTAAAGTAGCCTTGAGAGTGTTGTTGATGGTTTTGTTTGCTACTTTGGACATTTTTGTTCTGATAACTCTGTTGTTTAAGATTTTGTTCCAGCTGACTTTATTTAATACAATTTGTCAAATACACCCTACTTCTCCCTTCTGCCATATTTTTTTGCTTCCATCACCTTCACCACCCTGCAAATTGTGACATTTAGACGGGGTTTAAATGTTTGTACTGTATACCCATGCGAGAGAGAAACTGCTTGACATCCTCAGCGTAGTTGAGCTCATCCGAAACTTTTTCCTTCAGGAAGGGAAGCCTTACAAAGACAAATATTTAGTCAGAATCCGAAAGCCTTTAAAGGACAACCGACACAATTTTTTTGTTTCCTAACTGACATCAGAAAAACGTTTTATAGCATCTAAAATACCCAAAACACGCAGGCTGATATTTTTAGTCAAATGCAAAACACAAATAAAAATGAGTTTAAGTTTCAGAAGGTCCCGCCCCCTTGTTCGTGACGTCACGCTATGACGTCTTGCATTGCTGTAGAATCAAAACAATGGCTTCAGATTCGGAGAAGATGCTTTCTTGTTACTCATCCAGTTATGAATATGATTCAAATAGTTCTGAAGAGGAAAGCATACATGTTTGCAATCGATTAAAGAAGTCCTTCCGTTTCATTTTGAGGCGTCTGGACTCCAATGTAGCGCCCAGAAAATGCACAAGATGGAAATGTGTCAACTAGTATCAAATTGTAGTCTTGGTGCAACACACAACGATTCACCATTGCTTTGATTTATGTGTTTTCCTTCTAATTTCGCCATCAACAAGGATCAACACGAAGTTTTCAGACCAAACGAAGTACCCAAAATGCATTGTGTGTCACTTTCTCAGTCAGGGGCGTTCCAGACGTGACGTCACGTCCGGGCATCGTCACCAACTCGAAAACAAGACTTCCTGAATATTCAGCGCGATTCTTAAAACGTAAAATATAGTGATTTTACAAATTATGGCCACAACCTGTCCGGAGGCGTCTGTAGTCGTCCTTTAATAGTCACATAACGGGAACATTTGCATATTCAAGAAACAAAATTTGATCTGAAAACAGCAGGAATGCGACCTACTTGCAAATGTTCAGCGCCTGACACAAAATGCTGCAGTATTCCGGTTGCTTGTCAGCCTTTTCGCCACAGACTTTGAGGATGTTCGAGATGCTCGCAAGCTCCCTCAGCAGCTTAACAACGTCAAGGAAAGGACGTTTCTGAGGTGGGAAAAAATAAACGCTGACTGTGGTCGAGTGGCGATAAATGAGCACCTGAGGACTTTCTGTAAATCGGGAGAAAAGTAGACACGCGAAAGGATACAAAACCCTGTTGTTTCCTCTTGAGCAACTTTTTCAGCACAAAAATGTGCCTCTCCTGCATGTGAGTCTAAAAAATAGCATAATAATGTGGGAATAAATGTCGGCAAATGCGTGTCATTCTGACGGCCACTGCAAATGAACGTGCGAATGACTTACCGTCAGAGGGTCTTCAAGCAGACTAATTACCTTGGCAAGGTTGAGACTTCTCGGGTATGCCTGATAAGAACAGGATATTCCAGAATATTTTATCATAAATTGCATTCGTGTAGGAATATATGACATCACACCGATATGACAGAAGTCATATACAGCGCATTTGTACTACTACTGCAGACTACAAACACAAAACATGAGTCCACCTGCTCGACATGGTCCGGTGTTCTTGGTCGGACAACAACTTGATCGGCGTTCCTTCTGTGCACAACTTTACATGAATCCATTTTTGATTCATTAGAAAACAAATCTTCAAGCATTAGCAGATTTGGACTCTTGCCATTGTTTCCACGGGTCATCGATTTACTCCAAAATGTGTCTAAACACGGTGAAATGGGCAAGCGACCACAAATCGATGTAATTATTCAGCGAATGTAAATTTTACATCTATAAAAAAACTACAACAACCACGATGACGAACTTTAATATGGTCTAAAATCACGTAAACGTCACGTTGCTGTCACAACGCTGTGAGATGATAATGGTGCGTTCCTGTTCCAGGGGAAATCGGAAATTCCATATTAACAATCGAAAAAAGGCATTTGGACGTGGAAATCACCACGGGAAATATTTTATTTAAGATGATATATCTAATTAATTACATTCTGTTTAGATTACCTCAACAATATTAGATATTGGCTTTATTTACAGCACAATGGGTATTTTATGAGCAACGTGGGTGTTCAAATGAATGAACGCGTGAAAATACCATTATTTTGTGTGTGTGGTGGGGGGGGGACTCAAGGCTAAAGCATACTGATATTTTTGTGACGTAAAACGCGTTTACTTATTTCGACAGACGTGAAAATGACATCCTCGCCGCCATAGTTATCAAATTTCCAAGGACATCAAGAGCACCTTAGAGAAGTGTTGACTTGTGGTTCCCATGGTGATATACAGCCGCTACGGCGAGAGAGATGAACCAAATGACCAATCGAAGGAAAACGCCCATTTCCTCCCGAAACCGGTAGTGGTAATCTGTCAAGAACCTACGACTTGTTTATTTCACGTCGTAACAATAAACGGCAAAGAGTGAACATTTTCGAATGTTTAAAAAACACTTCAAATAAACAAAATCCAAATCTGGATAACGAATCCAAGAACATGCTGTCGGATGCAGGTCAGTGAAGCATAGCAATAACCAGTGTTGTTAGCCACGTGCTAAACGTGGCACGCTAACACAACATGGCCGATTTAAAGAGCTCATTGTTATCTTTTTTGCCACGTTTTAACACTCTAAACTCACAATTGTGTCGTTCACTCGCCAGCATTTGTGTTCAACGCCGTGTTGTCTGTTGGCACCCCGAAAAAAAGCCGGAGTAGTTCACTCCTTTGTCAATATGTCTTTTCACACATCACCGTTGGTGGGGCTTGTTGTTGTTCATCAGACTACCCCGGGAATGGCTCGGGCGTCCGGCGAGCCAAGAGGCGGAGCTCAGGGGAATCTCCCAGCGACGGTCAGGGCCTACGATCCTCTGGGAGGCAGACCAACGTCCGGGTAAAGCGGGCCAACAACCCCCCACCTGGACAGGTACTGTCATTTGTATCCCTACACCCCAATTCATAAACCCAGTCCTTTAAGGACACATCAAATTATTTCCACCTTCAATCATTTATCTTTTACATCTTTGATGCATCCCCATCATTGGATCATGCGAACGTGTGTTTCCTTGAATTAGCAAAAAAAAGGTGTATTTGTGTCTTTTCAGAGCAAAAGGAAAGCAACAGACACAGAAGAGGAAGACGACCAGTCAGAGAAGAAATACAGGAAGTGTGAGAAGGCGGGCTGTTCGGCCACGTATCCCGTTTGTTTTGCAAGCGCTTCTGACAGGTAGCGAACAAATTTTTTTTTAGCCTTAAACATTCAAAAATGAAAAAAATAATAATGTTCAATGCTGATGAAACTGGCCACTCCATTCCATCAAGCCATCGACCATCACAAAGGTAAATAAAACCACTTTATTATACGGGACAGTTTATTTCTTTAAATATAATACCATAGCACATTCATTATACATAAAATAAGGTATATTTTGTGTAGTTTTCAGGCTTAGTAAATCAGAAAGTAGAAAATTATGTTTTATGGGGACCTGGGAACAGATTATTCTCATTTTAATGGTTTCCTATGGGAAATAAATTTTTGGGATACACACTTTTTACCTTACACACTCTGTCTGGGTACCAATTAAGTTCATAAGTCAAGGTTTCACTGTAATTTTTTTTCTCTGTCTCCTCAGATGTGCTAAAAACGGATATACATCCCGCTGGTACCATCTGTCATGTGGTGAACACTTTTGCAATGAGTGCTTCGATCACTATTACAGAAGGTAAAACCGCATTCTCCATTATTAAATATGTTCCCGTCATTGATGATAATTGTGTCTTTGGGCTTCTTATTGTTGTTTTTTTTTAGTCATAAAGACGGTTATGAGACATTTTCTGCATGGAAAAAAGCATGGACAAGTAACGGCAAAAGTGAACCCAGTCTCAAAGCTTTCATGGCAGATCAACAACTTCCCTACTGGGTAACATCTTGTCGCGAACATCATTGTCATCGTTGTTCGCGATGACATTGCCGTGTGTCGTTTAGGTGCAGTGCACCAAATCCGACTGTCAGAAATGGCGTCAGCTGACCAAGGAAATCCAGCTGACCCCTTCGCTGGCAGCCACATACCGTTGTGGGATGAAGTTCAACAATGTTAAGGTAAACTCAGAAGCTATAAGTCATATGTCATGGAAAAATTAATGTTTTTGTGACACGCTGTATGTTTGTGAACAGAACGAAGGGCCGGACCAGTGTTCCCTGCCAGAAGACCTGGTAAATTACCAATACATTTTTCATTTTTAGCCATATTGCCTATTCAAGTCATGCGGTTAGCATCACATCAAACCACCCATTATGCTAACGATTGCTTATGATTTATTACGACCACCTGTACTTACGACCACGACCGCCAGACCCTTTTTTTTGGCACCACAGCCGGCAACGCGTACTACAATTTTGGCCTGCCAGCATGTCACACACTCGCACAGCATATTACTGCGTGACTACACTCAAGACAGTAGCTATACAGTGCAGATACCGTCTCTGCATCGTCTCCTGTAGTAATGTACTCAATACTCTCAAGGACACTACAGTCACAGGATATTTTTTCTGCGGGTGAGCAGCGGCAGCCACACCGCGCCAGCGTTCACTCAAAAGTTTAAAAAAACTAAATAACACATAATATGACAACACAAATTATTCTTTACGTATGAGTGTTTTCTTTAACCCACTATATAAAATATAAATATAAAATAAAAATTGATAATCATAATAATACATTTTATTTTCAAGCGCCTTTCAAAGCACTCAAGGACACTTTACAGTCACAAACAAGCATAGAAAGGAAAACAGATAACTATAATAATAAATAAAATACAATTGTAAATAGAAACAAGATACAATAATAAATAAAATACAAAAATATGAAATATAAAACGATAAAAACAACACTAATAGGTAAGTATAACATTTATAAATGAACTGTACAGTAAACATTTCTGGATACATTACAGGTACAGTTATACAGTAATAAAAAAAATATATGAAATATATAATGATAAAAATGACACTAAAATTTATAAATGAACTGTAAACAGTTTGGTATATAATAGTATTCAATAGAGAACGTTGCTTAAAAACAACAGATTGACATCGTACACGTCACGTCGACCATTTTGAACGGATTTCAACTTACGACCATTTGACTTACGACCGTTTTGTCGGAACGGAATCCGGTCGTAACTCAGATATTATCTGTATTTGTTTCCATTTCTGTCAGAGAGTGGCGGAGGTGACGGACAGCTGGTGGCACTCAATGCTCATTTTACCGCCGTTGTTCAAAGACAGCCCGGCCACGCCCTTTTTGGCCGCCTACTATCCCGATTGCGTCGGCATGAGTCCGTCCTCCTCTCCCGGTGGGGCGTCGCTGAGCGAACTGAGGGCCGACCACTGCAGAGCCGTTCAGCCTCAAAGTACGATTGATCTATTGATCGTCATGATCAGCTTCCGGGAAGTCTTGCATCATTGATTTTGCCACTCTGCTCAGTCGCAGGCTTGTGTCCGTACTTCCAACCCTTCTACCAGCCCAACGAGTGCGGCAAGGCTCTGTGCGTCAGGCCCGACATGATGGAACTGGACGAGCTCTATGAATTCCCCGAATTCTCCCGCGATCCCACCATGTATTTGGCGCTGCGCAATCTCATTCTAGCCTCCTGGCACAAAAACTGCAAGGTATCAACACGTTTGCTTACACAAAAATAATGCGCAGTTGCACAAACAAGATTTGAGGAAAAAAAAACGTTTTTTTTTAACTCATTCACTACCAGACCATGTGCAAAAATGTGTCCAGTTCAGTGCCAGGGTTTTTGTCATTGTCACTCAAATTCCAAGACCCACAGAATATTTACTTTTAGGACTACATAAACATTCAATTCGGCGGCACAGTGAAGGTAAGGAATAAATAATAGCTAGCTAGATAGTCAGATAGCTAGGTAGCTAGCTAGCTAGATAGTCAGGTAGCTAGGTAGCTAGATAGATAGTCAGATAGCTAGGTAGCTAGCTAGATAGATAGATAGTCAGATAGCTAGGTAGATAGCTAGTTAGCTAGATAGATAGATGGTCAGATAGCTAGGTAGCTAGCTAGATAGATAGTCATATAGCTAGGTACCTAGCTAGATAGATAGTCAGATAGCTAGGTAGCTAGCTAGATAGTCAGATAGCTAGGTAGCTAGCTAGACAGATAGTCATATAGCTAGGTAGCTAGCTAGATAGATAGTCAGATAGCTAGGTAGCTAGCTAGACATCTGCATAGCCCGATAATAATAATAATAATAATAATAATAATAATTGGGCGCTGAAGCATTATTATAAATTATTAATAATAATAATTGGGTGCTTAAGCATTATTATAAATTCTGACAGTTAGCGAGCTATCTTTTTGCTATCTATTAGCCGTCTAGCAGGCTAGCTAGCTATCTAGCTAGATATTTACTGAATTAACTATCTAGCTGGCTAGCTATCTATTAGCTCGCGAGCTATCTTTCTATTTGAGTTACTTTCCAGGAAGTGTGAACGCTGCCGATTATTATAATCTTTGAGCCTGAGGTTTCGATCGAGAACAACCAGTCCCTCAAGTTACAATGAATTATATGGGAAAAACCAATCATAAATTACACAACAACTTTATCGTCGTTGTTTTTTTTTTTTTTAACCTCTTCCCTACCCAAGGAGGTTCTGACTGTCCAGAAATGCATCATGCACGTGGTGGTACGCGGCCTGGTGCGTGTGCGATGCGTGCAGGAGATGGAGCGCGTACTACATTTCATGACTAGAAAAGGCCTCATCAACACGGGGGTGCTGGCGGTCCAGAGGCCCCTGCTGCCTGAGAAATATCGCTCGGTGAGTAAAGAAAATGACTGCAAACAATCAATAAGACGTGACTGTCGTGACTGAATGGCTTTGTGCAGCCCTCTGCTAAGCTATTTATTGAGAGTATATGCACATTTAAGTGATACATTAGTAAAACATACTCTTCTTGATTTGAATACCACGTCCCATGCATCAACGTCCATAAAACAACAGAACATCGAGATTTTAATAGGTTGTCCTTTTCATGAACTGATAGATTTGTAACCTGGTGATAGACGTTAGACAGAATAAGAAGTTATCCTATTTAAAAGTTTCATGCTGTTATATGCTTAGTCAACATGCGTGACTCGAATACACAATTGAAGCACAGACAACCTGGGGTCAATCTGGTCAACAGACACAGCAAGGTAAACTGTCATATTCATCTAGGACACAGGTGTCAAAGTCAAGGCCCGCGGGCCAAATCCGGCCCGCCACATTTTTGTTTTCGGCCCGCGAAAGCAAATCAAACTTGTTAAATTCCATGATGATTGCTAAAATCTTAGCCAAAATTTCACATTTTTGGATGTCAACCACAATAAAAGTCATTATTCTTGACTTCAGATTTGAAAACGAGTTATTCATTAATTTGCTGTGTGCTCTATATGTAATAATTGAAGGGATTTAAACATTCTAATGGGTTCCCCAAATTCATAACGGCCCTCGAGAGGAAACCATAACTACAATGTGGCCCGCCCCTTATCTAGGAGATCTGGACTTGGACAGAATTTAGGACTTGGGAAACTCATTTATCACCGAAGCAATTTACGACTTGAAACTCCTTCACAGGAAGAGCTCATTAGCCAGGTTATAAATTTATCAGTTCATGGAAGAGACAATGTTTTATTGCTTACAGCTGTTCGCGCATAGAACGCCCAGGGGAGTGGTATTCCAATCAAGAAAACTATGTTTCACTAATGTATCACTTAAATTTGCATATACTCGAACATCTCTGGCTAATGAGCTCTTCCCGTGAAGGTGTTTAGCAAGTCCTAAATTAGCCCAAGGCCAGATCTATTATTATTATTATCTATTATAATTTCTCCACTGTGAGACTAATAAAGGTAAATCCAATCCAATCCAATCCAATCTGCTACATGAAGATGACAGGTTTACAGGCTGTGTCTGTTCACTTCAGATTGACCCCCAGGATTTCTGCGCTTCCATTGTGGGCCTTGTGTTCAGCAGCCAACTAACCATGAAACTTTTAAAGATGATAACTTCTATTCTGTCTATTCTCTATCATTCTTACAGAAGAACGTCATCGTGATTGGCGCGGGGGCCTCTGGACTCGCAGCCGCACGCCAGCTGCAGAACTTTGGCACTCAGGTTTGCAACCTCGTCGATTGAGCCGGAATATGTATTTACGGTGACGTTGTGTATATATATGGTTGAAATGAAAGATTTGTGATGACTGATTTTGTCAGTCGTTAAATGTTCCGTCGGACTTGTTTCAGGTGCTGGTGTTGGAGGCCCGCGAGAGAATCGGCGGTCGCGTATGGGACGACACGACCTTGGGCGTCGTTATGGGTCGGGGCGCTCAGATCGTCAACGGTTGCGTGAACAACCCGGTCGCCATGATGTGTGAGCAGGTGAGAGAGAAATTTCACAAAAATATGAGGGACAAATATGCTATCGTGGTGTTTCGGTTATTTATTATCATTTCCTTTTCCAAAAGATTAAAAAAAAAAAAGTTTTGCAAGGGTGCCGATAAAGCGCTGGCCGTGGCCTCTGGCAGTGTTTTTTTTTTCTTTTCCACAAGGGGGTAGCATTTCATTTTTTTCCATGTCAGCGCGTTGTTCCAGCTTCAGCTGTTATTAAAGCGCTATATAAACCAATATGTATGTATTGCATTGTATTTTTGACAGCCACCCTCATTTCAAACACATATAACTCCAGACCCATATTATTTAGGAATTAACTCTTTCTGATGTATTTCGTACAGCTGTCCCCATTTCAAGCTCAGATAACTCCAGACCAAATTTTGTAAATGTCTGGCAGTGAATGAGTTAATGTTCTAAAAACGTTTCACCTGTTGTTATTTTGCAATATCATTAACTCATTCACTGTCAGACGTGTAAAAATGTATCCACTCCAGTGCCAGGGTTTTTGTCATTTTCACTTAAATTGCAGGACCCACAGAATATTGAGTTTTTGGACTACATAAACATTCAATACAACGTAAGAAACCTTAGACCCTCTTTTTTAATCAGAAAAAAAAGTTAATTCCTAAGTTATATGGGTCTGGAGTTATTTCAACTTGAAATGGGGGCAGCTGTATAAAATACAATACAGTCCATTCATATTGATTTATATAGCGCTTTAACAACAAATGAAGCTGTAATGAGGCGCTAACATGGACAAAACGCAAATGCTGCAAAAAAAAAACATTGCCAGGGGTCTGACCAGTGCTTTATCGGCACCAGAGCACGAAAAAACAAAACCTGAACAAATTCGGAAATGGCGCTCTCCCTGATTTAAGCTAACCTCTCGCTGTACGTCCGCAGATGGGCCTTCGCATGCACAAACTGGGGGAGCGCTGTGACCTGTTTCAGGAGGGCGGCGAGGCCACTGACCCCGCCATCGACAAGCGCATGGAATTCCACTTTAACGCCATCCTGGATGTGGTGTCGGAATGGAGGAAAGACAAATCGCAGAGCGAGGATATGCCCCTTGGAGGTTATTTAATTTGGTACAAGATTTACCGAAAATGAGATTTAGAGAAACTGACATTTTTGGTTTTGTTGGACAGAAAAGGTGCAGGAGCTGAAAAAGAACTTTCTACAGGAATCCGGCATTCAGTTCAGTGACTTGGAGGAAAAAGTACTTCAATTTCATCTCAGCAACCTGGAATACGCTTGTGGCAGCTCGTTAAAGCAGGTTAGACACATTCTAATTCACAGACGTGGATCACATCCTTATTCAAGCACCAGCTCTGCTATAAACAATAGCAACGGTTTATGAATGAATGGTTTTTAGTGTCTTGACTAGCTATCTATTAGCTAGCTAGCTAGCTGGTTGGCTGGGTATCTATCAGCTGTCTATTAGCTAGCTATCTGTTGGGTATCTCATAGCTATCTGGCTCGCTTTCTACCTATTTGAGTTACTTCTGGGTCTCCATTTCCAACGGAGCTTGGGCGCCATGTTGTGCATTTTCCGGGACGCTACATTAGAGTCCTGACGGCTCGAATTGATACGAGAGGACTTCTTTAATCGATTGCAAACATTTATGCTTTCCACTTCAGAACTATTTGAATCATATTCATAACTGGATGAGTAACAAGAAAGCATCTTCTCCGAATCTGAAGCCATTGTTTTGATTCGAGAGCAAGGCGAGATGTCCCTGCGTGACGTCACGAACAAGGGAGCGGGACCTTCTGAAACTCGCCATTTTGAAGTAGTTTTGGGACACTTTAAGTCATTTTTATTGGTGTTTTGCATTTGACGAAAAATATCAGCCTGCGTGTTTTGGGTATTTTAGATGCTAGAAAACGTTTTTCCGATGTTAGTTAGGAAACAAAAAATGGTGTCGGGTGTCCTTTAAATATTTATTTACTCATTTATTTTTTGTTGTTTGTTTGTTACTCTGTAAGATTGTCTTATTTGTGCATGTAGGTTTCTGCAAGATCCTGGGACCACAATGAATTCTTCGCACAGTTCTCAGGAGACCACACGTTGCTCACCCAAGGTTATGGAACTCTACTCCATAAACTAGCCGAGGGCCTGGACATCCGCAAAAAGTGCCCGGTGGGAAAAATGTTATTCCATATTTTTACCGTACATTCCGCAGTGGACAACCATTTTGGAAGAAATGATGAAAACAACAATCTATTTCAGGTGAAGACCATTGACTACTCAGGTGATGTTGTCAGAGTTACCTGCTCAAATGGCTCCCAGTGGACAGCAAAGAAGGTAAAACCACGTTAGAAGAACATTTTTGTTGCGTCTCAAGCTTTTTTTTTTCACTGCCAAACATGCAAAAATGTGTCTACTCCAGTGCCAGGGTTTTTGTCATTGTTACCCGAATTCCAGGACCCACAGGATATTATGTTTTAGGACTACATAAACACTCAATGCAGCGTAAGAAACCTTAGACTCTCTCCTTTCATCAGAAAAAAAAAGTTAATTCCTAAATTTTATGTGTCTGGAGTTATATGAGCTTGAAATGAGGGCGGTTGTCCAAAATACAACACAAAACCGATTTCATCGCTACGTGAGCATTAACCTTTGCCCCTAGCTATCTAGCTGGCTATATATTTGCTATCTATTAGCTATATAGCTAGCTATTAGTTAGTTATTCGCTAGCTAACTTTCTAGTTGAGTTATTACTCGTTGAGTGAACGCTGGCGCGTGTGGCTGCCGCTGCTCACCCGCAGAAAAAAAAAATCCTGTGACTGTTAAGTGTCCTTGAGAGTTTTGAAAGGCGCTTATAAATGAAATGTATCATTATTATTATTATTATTATTATTATTATTATTATTATTATTATTATTAATAATACATACATATTGGTTTATATAGCGCAATAACAACAGCTGAAGCTGGAACAAAGCGCTAACATGGAAAAAAGGGAAATTCTGCCCCATTGTGGAAGGGAAAAAAACATTGCCGGAGATCTGGACAGCACTTAATCGGCACCCAAGCCAGAAAAAAAGAAATACCTTTGTGAATGGCAGTGAATTAGTGAAATGGTTCCCCCTTTTTTTAAGGTTCTGGTCACAGTTCCGCTGACGTTACTCCAAAAGAATTTCATCCAGTTCGTCCCGCTGCTTCCTGAGAGGAAAGTCAAGGCCATCCACAGTTTGGGAGCTGGCATAATAGAGAAGGTACACTTTTATTTTTATTTTTATTGACTACTTTTATATGATGAATAATATGATGAATTTAACTTGTCAAACTGGACAACAGATCGCGTTGAAGTTCCCGTACAGATTCTGGGACAACAAGATCCAAGGGGCCGACTACTTTGGTCACATCCCGCCAACTCTCGACAAACGGGGAATGTTCACTGTCTTCTATGACATGAGCCCGCAGGTTTATGTTTATTTATGAATGTTACAACTCTTTTTTTTTTTTTGCCGGTTACAAATCTGTAATCATCTGTATGTGCATTACGCGCAGGGGAAGCAAGCCGTTCTGATGTCCGTCATCGCCGGGGATGCCGTCGCTGCCGTGCGGGACATGGAGGACAAGGACGTAGCGGGCGAATGCATGAAGGTGCTGCGTGAACTGTTCAAGGAGCAGGTAAAGATGTGGTCCATCTATTTTCCATTTCGTTCTGGGTCAAATTTATGACCTTTGCACTGTGGAGTCTACGTGCTAACCACTGGACCACTAGACCGCCAATGCTATGGGATGCAGTGATACCTTGGCTTACGAACTTAATTGGTTCCCAGACAGAGTGTGTAAGGCGAAAAATGTGTATGCCAAAAAATAATTTCCCATAGGAAAGCATTAAAATGAGAATAATCCGTTCCCAGGTCTCCATAAAAGAAGATTTTCTATTAAATAAGACCTAAAACTACACAAAATATACCTTATTTTATGTATAATAAATGTGCTATGGTATTATAATTAAAGAAATAAACTGTACTGTATAATAACGTGGTTTTATTGACCTTTGTGATGACCATGGATGGAATGGAGTGGCCGGTTTCATCAGCATTAAACACTTGATGAGGAACGTAGCCTTCTTTCACCATCTTGAGGAATGATCTCCTGTAGGTGCTTTCTCTGCTATCATTTTACCTTGTTCCTCATCGATTGTGTTCTGTTTAGCAGGGTTGATAGCTTTTTGCATCAAGTGTACAGATGGCTTGTGCGGGTTATTTGTGGAGCCTGATTGATGGGATATTTTAACCTTGCAGTCGACTACACATCACTCATTGTGGCAGCTCCGTGTGTATCCTGAAAAATAGTTCGCATGCCAAGGTTACATTTTCATACATTTAACGTTCGTAAACCGAAAAGTTCGTAAGCCAAGGGGTTCGTAAACCGCGGTATCACTGTACGTTATACCAAAAGTCTAAACATTTTAACACATTAGATTTGGTCACTTTCGGGGCAAATCCAACTTGAAATAATGCAAAAAAAAAAAAAACATGAGCAAATAATTGTTCACCGTCTTCCAACAGGAAGTCCCAGAGCCCCTCCATTTCTTGGTCACACACTGGAGCAAAGACGCATGGTCGCAGATGTCCTACAGCTTCGTGAAGATGGGCGGGAGTGGCGAAGCTTATGACATCATTGCCGAGGACATTCAGGGGAAATTGTTCTTTGCAGGCGAGGTACCAGAAGCTGGTGTATTAAAAAAACATTTTTAGGTGGTGGTTAGCAGATAGATGCAAGTTTATTCATTTTTTTTTTACTTTTTTTAAATGTCTTTTTTTTTCTTTATTTTAGTTTTTTTAATATATGAAGTAAAGTGAATCCCTGCACTGTATCATTAGATTAGATTAGCCTTTAACTCATTCACTGCCAGACATGTGCAATAATAATAATAATAATAAGTATGTGGAACTGCCGTGGCTTGGAATTAACAATCATGAAATGATATTTAAAAAAATAAATTCTGAAGAAAGTACCTCAATCCCCCGCCCCCTTTGTTTCCAGGCCACCAACCGACACTTCCCTCAAACCGTGACCGGTGCCTACCTGAGCGGTGTCCGAGAGGCCAGCAAAATGGCCACTCCCTAGAGAGTTCACTGAGTGCTTCAAACTCACCAGCATGGACACACACGCATACACACGACGTGAACCAACAAGGGCTTCAGAAAAAAACACTGGTACTAAATCCCAAAATGCCGTGGGGGAAAAAAAAGCAACCAGCCTAGTTTGGCTGGATAACCCCTGGCTATCAAACATTGCTAAACTGTGTTAAACAGCAAGGCTGACCTGAGTAGTTCTTTCAAAACATTTGCCCCTCCCCACTGTTTATAAAGCAAGTACAGTGATACCTCGGTTTACGAACGTTCCATTTATGAAAACGTTACCTTGGCATACGAACTTTTTTCGTACACGGAGCTGCGTCAATGAGTGATGAGCCCGTTCTTCTAACAACAAAATGGCTGCCGACTGTTTTTGTCCTCTATTCCCCACCCCCAGTCTTCGGTTAAAGCCACGTGATTGGTCAAGAACGCAGCAGTGAGGGGAGGGGGTGGTTTAAACATTAAAGAGACATGCAGATGACAGTGAGTTTCAACTTTGATTGTTCAAAGGAAGAGTATAGACTGCAAGGTTAAAATATCCCATCAATCAGGCACCACAAACAACCCGCACCAGCCATCTGTACGCTTGATGCAAAAAGCTATCAACCCAGCTCAACGGAACACAATTGATGAGGAACTAGGTAAAATTATCACAGAGAAAGCACCTCCAAGGGATCATTCCTCCAGATGGTGAAAGAAGAAGGCTACGTTCCTCATCAAGTGTTTAATGCTGAGGAAACCGGTCACTCCATTCCATCAACGACCATCACAAAGGTAAATAAAATGACTTTATTATACCGTACAGTTTATTTCTTTAATTATAATACCATAGGACATTTATTATATATAAAATAAGGTATATTTTGTGTAGTTTTAAGGCTTAAAAAGTAGAAATTTATGTTTTTGGGCGACCTGGGAACGGATTATTCTCATTTTAATGGTTTCCTATGGGAAATTAATTTTTGGGATACACACTTTTCGCCTTACACGCTCTGTCTGGGAACCAATTAAGTTCGTAAGCCAAGGTATCACTGTACAGTAATGTGTTGTGATCGTGCATGTAATGTGTTAGACGTTAAGAGTAGGCCTGTTGTAGCACTTTTGGACTTTAGGATGCTCCTTTGATTGAAAGCATCATCAGTAATATTAGTTAGTTTGTAAACAATTCACATAAAGTTTGTGATATTCAGCTTTGGGGTGACATTTCAGGAGGAAATTAAAATGCACTTTAACCTTTGCAAGTCATAACTAAGGCATATAAGTAAATGTCATTTTAGACACAGTAATTGTTGAAATTTCATCCCAAAAGTCAAATATTCTTTATTTTGCTGTGATTATTGCAACAAACTATTTACTTTCTCAGGGATTACATCAGGACAAGCAGTACAACAATTCGCTAAATTAAAAGCAAACAAAGTTAACATTTTCCATACAAAAGCATCCACACTGTTTCTAATGTTTGGCCGGTGTTCTCCTTGTTTTTTTTTTTTCCAAATGTGTGACGTTTGTCGACGATTCTGTTTGTCGGTCATTTCAGCGCTTAATATTTATCTGCAATACTGTCTTGTGTAATAAACTGTGCTGCAAACTGGTGTTTTGCATTTGACTAAAAATATCAACCTGCGTGTTTTGGGTATTTTAGATGCTATAAAACTTTTTTCTGATGTCAGTTAGGAAACAAAAAAATGGTGTCGGTTGCCCTTTAAGTAACAAGTGGGATTGGATTGGATTAGCCTTTATTAGTCTCGTGCGGTGGAGAAATGTACATTTCACAGCAGCAAAGTTACAAAAGGAAGAGGAACGGAAAGGAAGAAGTAGAAAAACTGAATACAGAGCCGCTGTAAAAGCAGCCACTCTCATGGCGCCATCTTGAAGTCAATACAACAACAATATAATGTTAGAACATTTAAATTGTAAGAAAAGTGGTCGAAATCTAAAACTGATTTGATAGATGATTTCAAAATGTCATATTTTAGATTTCCCTGTTTCGTGAAAAATATTTTTTTAATTAAATACAGGAATACTAAATACATCACATGTAAGCGACACAAGCCGAAACAAACATGAAGCCCGCGCAGTGACGTCATAATAGTGAGCCCAAACATCAGTCAGTCAAGCAATTTTAATACAGTATTACCCGCTTACAGAAACGGGTCAAATTTACAATTAAAAATCAATTCAAGCTCTTTGGAGTCTTCTATCGCTCCTCTTGTAACAAATTAAACAAATTTCCAAAAATTTACCGACGGCCGTGCGACAAAACGCCGGCGAAGCAAGCTACTAGCGTATCTTTACGTGAATTAAGCTAGTTGCGTGGGGTATTTGAGGGCTCGCGCTTTGGATGAGCATTTTCATTTCTTGTCAGTCACAAAATGGAGCGCCACGGTACGCCACTTAAACCCTCAGGTAGTTCTTCCATCACTTGATTACACGTATTTTTTAATTATGTGCGTGTAAAAACGGTATGACGTTACGTTACCAACGGGTAGTGCACGTGTTACAACCAGTTGATGGCACTCTTGAGAACATCCTGTTTCAATGTTATCAATCGATTGTTAGGGTTTGCCTTAAATGTATACAGTGTCACGAGAAGGTCTGTTTAATTGCTAATTCTGTCGAAATTAGGACGTATACCGTTTCAGTCATGACTCAAATGGCTGTTGTGTTTTCTTCCCAGCAGCTCCTGGTCAGAGAATATAAAGAGTTTTGACGCCACAAATACAGTTCAAACCGTCAAAAAAAAAATTAAGTGGTCATGGTTATAGTGCATGATGTTCTTCCTGAAATTTAAGACCAAATCCAAAATCTCAGAGTTTTGGAGATATAGCTTTTTGCGAGTTGTAAATGATTTGTGTTACAATGTTGCACCGTAGACAAGGACAACTCCAGCTCCGATGACGATGTTCCGCTCTCGAGCTTTGTGGCGAGGCGACCAAAACGGGTGAAGCAGTCCACTGAGGCCACGAACATCTTCAACGTTGAAGACAAGAGCGGTGAGGCTGTCAGCTTTTTTTGTATCTCCTTCGTTGTTGCATTCTGACCGATATTAGAATGTAAAAAAAATGCCAGATGATGAGCCTTTAATCAAGCCAAAGCCCAAGAAAAAGGGAAATAGATCATCCCCAATTCATGACCAAAAAGCAGGTTAGACACGTTTCTGATTCCACTTTGTTTTTTTTCCTTTTCATCCTAATTTTTTTTTCCTGTTTGTGATGCCAAAAGAGGATGACAGCTCCGACAATGATTCTCTGGTGAAAGCCAAAGCAGCAACCAAAGTTGGTAAGAAGTTCACAGTGCAACCCAAGAAAGCTGCTCAGCCAAAAAAGAAAAAAGGTAAAGTGACACGTTCACCTGCTTGGACCTCTATTGCAATCTCCCATAACGAAAAACAGATTCATTTTCCCGTTGTTCAAATAAAATAAAATAAAATAAAAATGCCTTGGACAGATGTTTCAGATGAGGATGTGAGTTCAGATGACGATGAGCCTTTGAGCGTAATTGCCAAGAAGCCAAAGCCACGGAGGAAGGAAAATCTGCCAGGTAGCACCTCTGCACAATCCACCGAGGCCACCTCCAAAAGAAACTCTGCCAAAAAAAGAGGCAAGTGTCACAAAATAATCAAGGCCAATCCAATCCGAAATGGAATTTAGAAACATTTCATTTACAGTGATACCTTGGCTTACGAACTTAATTGGTTCCCAAACAGAGTGTGTAAGGCGAAAAGTGTGTATCCCAAAAATTAATTTCCCATAGGAAACCATTAAAATGAGAATAATCCGTTCCCAGGTCCCCATAAAACATAATTTTCTACTTTCTAATTTTCTGCTTTCTAATTTTCTCAGCCTTAAAACGACACAAAATATACCTTATTTTATGTATAATAAATGTGCTATGTTATTATAATTAAAGAAATAAACTGTATTGTATAATAAAATCATTTTATTTACCTTTGTGATGGTCGTTGATGGCTTGATGGAATGGATAGCTTTTTGCATAAAGTGTCTCTAGGAGCTCTGGGTTGTACATCTTGGAAGTTGTGATATTGCAACAGATGCAAGCAGACACACTGTAAACATCATTAATAGCTGGTTCCCTTGCTTGTCTTTTCATTTCAAATTGAACTGATGGCTAGTACGGGTTATTTGTGGAGCCTGATTGATGGGAATTTTAACCTTGCAGTCTACACTCTGCCTTTGATTTATCAACGTTGAAACGAGTCCAAATTTCGCCACTCCCGTTTAAACCACCTCCCCTCACCGCTGCGTTCTTGACTAATAATGTTGCTTTAATGGACGACTGGGGGCGGGGAATAGAGGACCAAAACAAGCCGGCTGCCATTTTCTTTTAGGAGAATTGCGAACGACACCTCACTCATTGTGGCAGCTCCGTGTGTATCCCGAAAAATAGTTTGTATGCCAAGGTAAAATGTTCATAAATGTTCATAAACAACCAACACATTAAAAATCGAAGTTTCCCTGCCATTTTTTTTTTCACCTCTTTCCAGTTAAATTCGGAGAGTCGACCAACGAGCACTCGGATGACGACCGGCAGACAGCCATGGTGAGAAAGATGGCAATCGCCTGTCGCCAGGCAACACCCGCCATAAAGAACATCAAGAAAACCCGATCCAAGCGCGCAAGCAGAGCGGAGCAGGGTAAGGCTTGGAGAAAGCGCTGTGAAGGTCGATTCCCAGCGGCGATTCGTCGGATTTTAAGTGTTTACGTCCTCAGACAACGGCTCGGACCACCACGACGACGACGTGCCTTTGGTGAACCTGGCGAAGCAGACCAAGGCGGTAGAAGACAAGAAAAAGGCAGCAAAAAAGAGCGGCGCGTCACAAGGCAGCGCTTCTAAAAAGAGGCGAGGTACAATCATGATGTTTTATGGAAATACGAAGTGCAGTGATACCTCGGTTTGGCTTACGAACTATTTTTCGTGATACACACGGAGCTGCCACAATAAGCGATGTCTCCTTGGGCTAATCTGACCGAAGTCTGTTTTGTAGAAACCCCGGATAATGATCAAATTTGTGTAAAAAATAGTGTCACTTTTTCTCTTTTAGAAGATAACCAGTCTGATGAGAGCTTGGATGACGAACCCGTCATCAATCCGGTGAAAAAATCCCAAATGGAGAAGAAGGCCAAGCAGAGGAAACAGCCAGCGGCTTCCAAGAAGAGGCCGGCGACTCCAAAAACCAGGAACAAGATGGCAATGGCAGGTAACGTAAAGACGAGGACTACGAGAATTTTTTTTGTTTTCTTTCAATCATTCACTGCCATTCATGAATTTTATTCGGGAATTGAAAATATGACGTAGAGCGCCATTCCCGAATTTGTTCGGGTTTCGGTTTTTCATGCTTGGGTGCAGATAAAGCGCTGGCTATGGCCTCTGGTAATGTTTTTTCCTTTCCACAAGGGGCAGTATTTACCCTTTTTCCATGTTTGCGCTTTGTTCCAGCTTCAGCTGTTGTTAAAGTGCTATTCTATCTTTTTGAGTTACTTCTAGGTGAGTGAACGCTGGCGCGTGTGGCTGCCGCTACTCACCCACAGAAAAATTGATCATGTGACTGTAAAGTGACCTTGAGAGTTTTGAAAGGCACTTATAAATGAAATGGATTATTATTACTAGATAGCTAGCCATCTATTAGCTATCTATTGGCTATCTTTTGGCTATATGGCTAGCTAGCTAATTGAGTCCCGAAACATATTAGCTATCTAGCATTCGTGAACACTGGGCTGGCGTGTGTGGCTGCCGCTACTCACCCAAAGAAAAACTGATCCTGTGACTGTAAAGTGACCTTGAGAGTTTTGAAAGGCGCTTAGAAATCAAATGGATTATTATATATAAACCAATCTGCATGTTATTGCATTGTATTTTGGACAGCCGCTCTCATTTCAAGCTCATATAACTCCAGACCCATATAATTTAGGAAATAACTCTTTTCTTCTGATCAAAGAAGAGTCTAAATTTTCTTATGCTGCATTGAATGTTTATGTAGTCCTAAAACTCAATATTCTGTGGGTCTTGGAGTCTTGGTCTGGCAGTGAATGCGTTAAAAAGAATGTAGCTGTTTGATGTTTTTCTTAGGCGCCAGTTCAGATGACGAACCCCCAATGGAAGCCATCAAACACTCTCAAGTGACCAAAACGCTCCGCATCAGGCTGGAAAGGTGCGAAATTAAAGCAGCTACCGCCGCCGGAAGCCAAGCAGGTGAAAGCGACCTCCTGCGAAATACAGTGATACCTTGGTTTACAAACCCCTTGGCTTACGAACTTTTCGGTTTATGAACGTTAAATTTATGAAAATTTCACCTTGGCATACAAACTATTTTTCGGGATACACACAGAACTGCCACAATGAGTGATGTGCCATTCGCGAACAAGCCCGTTCTACTCACAAGAAAATGGCAGCCGGCTTGTTTTGGTCCTCTATTCCCCGCCCCCAGTCTTCGGTTAAAGCCACGTGATTGGTCAAGAACGCAGCAGTGAGGGGAGGTGGTTTAAACATTAAAGAGACAGGCAGACGACAGAGAGAGAGACAAAATGGATAGAAAACAGTGACATTTGGACTCGTTTCAATTTGTGTAGACTGCAAGGTTAAAATTCCCATCAATCAGGCTCCACAAATATCCCGCACAAGCCATCTGTACACTTGATGCAAAAATCTATCAACCCAGCTAAACAGAATGCAATTAATGAGGAACTAGGTAAAATTATCGCAGAGAAAGCACCTACAAGGGATCATTTCTCAAGATGGTGAAAGAAGAAGGTTACGTTCCTCATCAAGTGTTTCATGCTGATGAAACCGGCCACTCCATTCCATCAAGCCATCAACGACCATCACAAAGGCTTTATTAGACGGTACAGTTTATTTATTTAATTATAATACCATAGCATATTTATTATACATAAAATAAGGTATATTTTGTCTAGTTTTAAGGCTTAGAAAATTATGTTTTATGGGGACCTGGGAACGGATTAGTCTCATTTTAATGGTTTCCTATGGGAAATTAAGTTTTGGGATACACACTTTTCACCTTACACACCCTGTCTGCGAACCAATTAAGTTCGTAAGACAAGGTATCACTGTGGTCAATCCGAAAAATGTCCATATGAATATTGACGTCCTTCTCGTTCTTTTAACTCAGAGTGGCGATTGGCCAAGGAAACCAGCGAGAAACGAGAAGAGAGTTCCGAGTAATCGTCGGCGGAAGAACAATTCATGTTCAAAAATGATTAAAAAAGAATATTTTGAGCAAGATGCTCTCTAAAACGGTGTTTAATGTTGAGGACAAAAAAAAACCCTCAATGTTTTGTATGTGAATAACTTGAAGGACTCATTTAGTTGGTCCCGCTTTTTTAGTTTGGGACCAAATGTCACTTTTGCACACAATCGTTATTATTATTTTTTTTTTGTCATTTTACCATTTGTGCCAATTAATTTTTTCCCCCAAGTGTGAGTTTTATTGTTCACCACAAAAGGTTGTATTTACCCAATGTTATATTTCACCTTTTTCACAATTTAAAAGTATACTTAGCATGTTTGGGTGAAAAATATTGATGAAAAATTGTCACTTTATTTATGTTTTTTTTGTTCCTGACCAACTGCAAACATTGTTGAATTAAAGTTACCCAAAAATGTATTTTGGGCTGCACTATGAAAGAATAAAATGTGTTTTCATACCTCAGGTTTTTTTAAATGGTGGTTATATTTTACTGTAACACATGGAATGATATTCAACATTTGACTATGATATCGCTAATGTGAGTTCGACAAGGTATAAGGTATATTTTGTGTAATTTTAAGGCTTAGAAAAGTATGCTACATGTCGTGTTTGAAAACGTCGTTCAAAATTGGTAAGGCATTATAAACATTGATTTTTTTATGGCATTTTACACATTGAAAGAAGAATTAGACATCAGATATGACTGTATGGTGTCACATAAATATCAATTAAATGTAAATATATGGTATGGATAAAAAATAAGGTTTTAAGTTTGATTTTGGGAACGCTATAAGTAGGCGCAAATGCAGCGCAGTATGATTCTTTCCAAAGATAAACCGGAACCGGAAACATAAGTGACGCTATGGCGGTGCTCAAAATGAATTATGTGAGAAACTGAAGTCAACTTCCCCAAATTTAGGCCCCTTTTGTGCTTTTTTACAGTTGCTACGCTGTCATGGTTGCTTGTTTAACGCACTGAGGTAAGATTATTCACTTCTGGTTACGTAAGAAATATGAAACGTAAATAAAATAAAGTCCGAAGGGGTGCGTTTGATTCAATGTAGCGGTTGCGGCAGACTCACCATTGCGCCTCGATTTTTGACTAACAAAAACTCCTGCAGCTTGCTTGGACTTCCCCAGACATAAATCTCACTATTCTGTATTTAGAGTGAACATTATGAGTTTGAAGTGAGAATTCTGAGATAAAAATGAGAATCTTCCCAACTTCATTTTTTCTTCTTTGGTCCAAACCATCTTCAATGTAAATGTGCTATCAAAATTTAGAGTTGACTATTTTGGAGAACCAAGAGACAACCCCAAAGCTTTCTGTCTCCTACATTTTCTTTTGTTCTGCTCAAATTGAGGTTGAAGTGGCTCAAACTAACCTTAAATGTCAAGTATTTCATTGTGTTTTTTCACTCCTTTCATCAAAAATGAACTTGTGTTCACCAGGGGAGGATGAGTGCGGAAGCGGCCGACCGGGTCGCCGCCGTGACAACCAGCAGGCCTAGCACGCCGCTCCAGACTTCCTGGTTCGAGTTCCTCCTGGATGCATCTTTGCTGGAGAAACACCTGCAGAATCCCAATCCCGGTAGAGAGCTCACCATACAATCTCCAGATTGTCCCAATGTGGCAGTGATGACATTTTTATGTCTTCTCAGACCCGACAGGGGTGCAGCTTGTCATCCAGTTCCTCGAGCAGGCCTCCAAGCCGTCGGTGAACGAACAGAATCAGGTGCAGCCTCCTGTTGACAACCGCAGAAACCGTACCTTGAAGCTGCTGGCGCTCAAAGTGGCGGCGTACATGAAATGGGATCTGGATGCATTGGAGAAAGGGTGCGCTCCACACATTTTTTTTGGAATTTGTTTTTCTGGATGTGTGTGTGTTTTTTTTAAACATTTGTGTCACATTTAAAGGACAACCGACACCATTTTTTTGTTTCCTAACTGACATCAGAAAAAGGTTTTATGGCATCGAAAATACCCAAAACACGCAGGCTGATATTTTTAGTCATATGCAAAACACTAATAAAAATGACTTAAAGTGTCCCAAAACTACTTCAAAATGACCTCTGAGATGCCAAGTTTCAGAAGGTCTTGTTCGTGACGTCACGCCAGGACGTCTTGCCTTGCTCTAGAATCAAAACAATGGCTTCAGATTGGGAGAAGATGCTTTCTTGTTACTCATCCAGTTATGAACATGATTCAAATAGTTCCGAAGAGGAAAGCATAAATGTTTGCAATCGATTAAAGAAGTCCTCCCGTATCAATTCGAGCCGTCAGGACTCCAATGTAGCGTCCCAGAAAATGCACAAGATGGATGGATTTTTTTTGTCTTATCTTCTGACAGCTTGACCATCCCCGTGTTGAACATGTTACTCAATGAATTGCTGTGCGTGAGCAAAGTGCCGGCGGGCGTCAAACATGTAGACCTGGATCTCTCCACCCTGCCGCCCACCACAGCCATGGCCGTCCTCATCTACAACCGCTGGTCAGTAACCCACTGACACCCCCCAAAAAAATATATATTTAACTCATTTACTGTCATTCCTGAATTAATTCAGTAATTTATAAGCATGACTTGGAGCGCCATTCCCAAATTTGTTCCGGTTGGTGCTGATAAAGTGCTGGTCAGACCTCTGGCAATGTTTTTCCCTTCCACGAAGGGGCAGAATTTGCCTTTTTTCTATATTAGCGCTTTGTTACAGCTTCAGCTGTTGTTAAAGCGCTCTATAAATCAATATGTATTGTATTTTGTACAGCTGCCCCCATTTCAAGCTCAGATAACTCCAGACCCATATAATTTAGGAATTAACTCTTTTTTTGTGAAAAAGAGAGTCTCAGGTTTCTTATATTGAATTGAATGTTTATGTAGCACTAAAACGCAATATTCTGCGGGTCCTACATTTTGAGTGAAAATGACAAAAACCCTGGCACTGAAATGAACACATTGTTACACATTGTCTGGCAGTGAATAAGTTAAAATAGAGGCACCGAAGGGATACCAGAATGAAAAGGTTTGCTTTCCAGGGCCATCAGAACCATTGTGCTGAGCAGCTTTCCAGAGAAACAGAACAAACCGGGGCCACATCAGATAAACATGCAAGTATTCTCTCTCAACGGTCCAATTTCACCCGTCGCTAAATTTCAAACCGATTTCAATTTGTATATGCAGGTTGAGTGTTGTACAGCAAGAAAAAGAGATGACAGACAACATCCTAAGCGTGGTGCGTGAACGTCAAATTGCAAAACCAGACAGGGTTCTATATACAGTGATACCTTGGCTTACGAACTTAATTGGTTCCCAAACAGTATGTATCCCAAAAATGTAGTTCCCATAGGAAACCATTAAAATGAGAATAATCCGTTCCCAGGTCCCCATAAAACATAATTTTCAAATTTTCTGAGCCTTAAAACTTCACAAAATATACCTTATTTTATGTATAATAAATATGATATGGTATTATAATTAAAGAAATAAACTGTACTTTATAATAAAGTTGTTTTATTTACCTTTGTGATGGTCGTTGATGACCACCTCCCCTCACTGCTGCGTTCTTGACCAATCACGTGGCTTTGATCGAAGGGGCGGGGAATAGAGGAATAAAAACAGTCGGCTTCCATTTTGTTGTTAGGAGAATGGGCTCGTTCGCGAACGACACATCACTCATTGTGGCAGCTCCGTGTGTATCCCAAAAAATAGTTTTTACGTCAAGGTAAAATTTTCAACGTTCGTAAACCGAAAAGTTCGTAAGCCAAGGGGTTCGTAAACCGAGGTATCACTGTCAATTCAATTTGCCATCTGAATGCCATTTTTGCGTTTCCAGTTAAAGGAGCAGGCTAGCGATTCCATCACTGTCCTAGTAGGGTCGCTACGTCTGAAAAAGGATTTCTACGTGCATACAATGAGGACTTTGGACCTGCTGGCAGCTGACACGGCGGCCGCCAACGGCGAGACCGAGTCCTCCACGGCGGGACTTCGTATCAGCGCCAACGAGCTGCGCTGCCAGGTGTGCTCAAAGGAATGGTCGCCAACCCCTATTGAAAGACGCATGAGTTGGGCATCCCAAGTTTTAACTCCTCTGGTCTTTTTAGGTTCACTACGACTTGGGCGCCATTTTTTTCCAGCAAGGCTGCACCGACCAGCCAGCTTTTGAGAAAGCCAGAGACCATTTTCGACAGACCAAGGAGCTCTTGAAAAAGGTAACACCTCATCCCTTTAATCGTCTCGCAGTGGAGAAATTTTACATTTCATAGCGACAAAGTTATGGAAGGAAGGGAAGAAGTTGAAAAACAAAATACAGGACCTGCTGTAAAGGCAGCCATTCTCGCGGCGTCATCTTGAAGTCAAAACAACAACAAATAATATGACAACACAAAGAAAGTCATTCAATCTTAAGCAATTTCTGCACCCACTTTGTTGTACGAAGAAGTTCTAGATGAAAACATCCTTTTCACCAGTGGATCAAGGACGTCATGGTCAAATGTCCACGTCTGCTACAAGCTAAATGCTGAAAGCTAACACGAAGCTGTGGCACCCATTGACGAAAGAGATTGTCTCACGTAAATCCGCTTCGATTCCAAGCTGCTACTGGAGCATCCATTGACGAAAGAGATTGTCTCACATCTCCTGTCCCACGTAAATCCGCTTCAATTCCATGCAGCGACCGTTCCGCATACGCATCGGCACTCTGCGCTGATGCTCCTTTCTTCTCATCTGACGGCTACCTACTACCTCATTGTGTCTCATTTCCTGTCGTTTGTTTTTGGTCTTCTTAGCTGGACTCCACCGTGCACGTCCACCTGGACGAGAAACGTCTTGCTGGTTACTGGAACGCCTGCAAAGCTCTGACCGGAGACTGTGATTCGTGTGACTCTCAGGCCACACACTACGACCAGATCAACGGACTGCTCGGCGCCCGCAACTACCAAGTAAGCGCTGAATGAAGTTCTGTTGTTCTAGGAGGCTTTTTAGACTTAAGTGACGGTACCTGTTTTCAGAGTGTGGTGGAAGCGTTCATCAAGGACAACATCAGCCGCGCGTTACCGAAGGACTTCAGACGCTCTGTCCTCAGGGAAGTCTTGTACAAGGCACAGCAAGGGTGTGAGGAAACCTCATACGTTTACGATTACGCATACGATTCCAGTTAAAGTTACAAAAGTGTTTCACGCAGGGAGACCGGCCTGGATGAGGTGTGCCACCAGTTGTGCGTGTGCAATGCGGTGCGCGACGCCCTGGAGGGGGAAGTGCTCAGCGTGCGCTTCCAGCAGCTGCTCATGAAGCCCAGCAAGCGCCTGGTGGATTTTATTCTAGAGGTAAGCACTGTTTTGTAATAATAATAATAAAAGTACAGGAGTGGTCCATCGATGAAAAGGTTTCTTCAGCCGTCATCTGTACTTCTCTGAAGGTGTCGGACGTTTCGCTTCTTATCCAAGAAATTTCGTCAGTGAAACGTCAGTTTGCTGACAAAGAATCCAAAATCTGCAAAAAAAAATGGACCCGGAAGTGGCCATTTCAGAAGGTCCCGCCCCCTTGTTCGTGATGTCACCCTAAGACGTCTTGCCTTGCTGGAGAATCAAAACAACGGGTTCAGATTCAGAGAACATGCTTTCTTGTTACTCGTACAATTATGAATATGATTCAAATAGTTCTGAAGAGGAAAGCATACATGTTTGCAATCGATTAAATAATTTATTCCATGCCATTTTGAGGCATCTGGAAAGAAATGTAGCACCCAAAAAGGCAGAAAATGGCGACAAAGCTCCGTGTAAGGAATTAATCAGCCCGTTTCCACAGGCTGATTAATTCCTTACATGGAGCTTTGTCGCCCTCTTCTGCCTCTTTTGGTGCTACATGAAGTTTTCAGCAAATACATTGACGTGATGGAAGGACTGCTACAACGTGTCCTTTTTTCGGTCAGGGGCGTTCCTTCAGTGACGTAGGGTGAGGACTCGTCCCCAACTCAAAAACAAGGCTTCCGGAATATTCAGTGCAAGTCTTAAAACGTAAAATATAGCTATATACGGTGGAATCTTATTAAAATATGCTCAGTAGAAGTCATTTGAAGCCATTTTACAAATTATGGACACAACTTGTCCGGAGACATCGGTTGTCCTTTAAGTGACCAGCAGTATTTGGAGAGGAACTTTGAGTGTGCGATTGTACAAAATTCCTCCAGAGCTGGAAAGCATTTAATTTGAATCCGTCCATCTTGCAGGTGTGCGCCCAGTCCCTGGAAAAAGAGCGTTCGTCCGAAGCATCCCGACGCAACATGGCTACCTTCATGCAGTGAGTCACATCAACGCTCAGCATTCTCTTTGCATTTCCTGTATTCCCAGCGTTTCTTGTATCTTCCCCGACAGCACGCTCTGCGAAAGCCTTCCGGAACTCTCCCTGGTTTTGGTGGTATCCTCCCACAAACTCTTCACTGAGCTCCTGAAGGAGGAGGAGAGAAAGCTGCTGGTGGAGCAAATGCGGAAACGCTTAGCCGCCGTCAACCTCAGCGCTAAGCCGCTGCCTTCGTTTTACGACATCCCGGGTAAGCCCGCCGGGTTCGGTTTGCGCGAAGGCCGCACCTCTGCGTCGCTAACGGCCTCGTTATCGCTTAGCGTCGCCGAGCGTGAGCATCGGACAACTGGTTCAGCAGCTCATCCGCTCTTTGGACCCGCGAAAGATCAGGCAGATCCTCAAAGAGCTCCATGACATTGCGGACAGACCGTTCTGGAGAATCAATAGCAAGGTGATGCGTTCAAAGACACTGGGAAAAACGCGTTTTTCGCAAAATAGCAGATCATCGCTAATCCTGTTTTCCTCTTAGTGGGAAGTTCCGCCAGATTACGTCAATGTGATCCTGCCCATCAAAGACAACCTGACCAAAGACCTGGTCTACATCCTCATGGCAAAAGGCCTCCATTGCGTCACCATCAGGGTAAGGATGATGTCATCGTTTTGCATCATCGATGTCTCAATGCCACGTCGAGATCAGTTCACTTCGTGTCCATCCTGATACGTCGACAGCGGGACATTTTGGCAACGTAAGACGTGAAAAGACATGTACGACGTGAAAAGACGCGAAGAAGCAAGATGAGAGCCGGCAAGAAATAGGCCAGCTAGCTAGCTATGTAGCTGGCTATTTATCCATTTGCTATCTGTTTGCTATCTGTCTAGCTAGTTAGACATGTAGCTTCCTATTTATCTATTTGCTCTCTGTCTAGTTAGCTAGCTATGTAGCTGGCTATTTATCCATTTGCTATCTGTTTGCTAGCTGTCTAGCTAGCTAGTTATGTAGCTGGCTATTTATCCATTTGCTATCTGCTATCTGTCTAGCTATGTAGCTGGCTATCCATTTGCTATCTGTTTGCTATCTGTCTAGCTAGCTAGTTATGTTGCTGGCTATTTATCCATTTGCTATCTGTCTAGCTAGCTAGCTATGTAGCTGGCTATTTATCCATTTGCTATCTGTCTAGCTACGAAGTTATGTAGCTGGCTATTTATCCATTTGCTATCTGTTTGCTATCTGTCTAGCTAGTTAGACATGTAGCTTCCTATTTATCTATTTGCTCTCTGTCTAGTTAGCTAGCTATGTAGCTGGCGCATGTGGCTGCCGCTGCTCACCCTTCAGATAAACCGATTTTGTGACTGTAAAGTGACCTTGAAAGTTTTGAAAGGCGCTTAGAAATGGATGATGATTATGATGATGATGATTAAAATGGTGCGGCATGACATCCTCGTCCCCCTTTCAGGACTTTGCGCACGGGCGGCAACTGTTTTCGGCTTGCTTGGAGTTGGTGACGGAGTTCTCGCCGCGCCTTCGTCAGGTGATGCTGAACGAGATGCTGCTGATGGAAGTGCGAGCGCACGAGACGGCGGCGGCCGACGGCTGCAAGGAGAGGCCACCTCCCGACCTCGTGAGCCGAGTGCGCGGATACCTGGAGATGAGGATACGCGGCGAGTTTAACAACCCCGATCGAGCGAGCCAGTAGGGCGGCATGGTGACACCTTTTTTTCTTGTGTGTGTGCGCGCAGATCTTCCTCTGCGCCAAGTGGTTGGCGAGGAATGCGTGGCCTTCATGTTGAACTGGCGGGAGAACGACTACTTGACGCTACAGGTGCTGCCCTCAGCGGTGGTCAACAACCCTTACGTCAAGGTGATGGCACCATTTCTTTTTTTAATGTCTTTGTTTTTATTTTGTATTTATATTTTATTTAAGTTATTTAAGTTTTTTTTCGATATTTATTTGTTTATTTTATGTGTGGGTGAGTGTTTTTGTTTTTTATTTTTTCTGTTTTGGTTGTTATTTTTTATTGATATTATTTATATCTGAATTAATTTCTGTATGTATTTCTATATTTATTTATTAATGTTTATGTTGATTATATTTTTTGTTTTTGTTTTTATTTTGTATTATGTATTATTTTGTATATATTTTATTTAAGATGTTTTTTAAGATATTTATTTATTTATTTATGTTTAATTTGTATGTATATTTTATTTAAGATGTTTTATGCATTTATTTGTGGGTCAGTGTTTTTTATTTTCATTTTTTCTGTTATTTTTTTATTGATATTTTATTTATATATGTATTCACGTCTGTATTTGTTTCTATATTTATTTATTAATCTTTGTTTATTTTATTTTCATTTATATTTTTTATGTTTTTATTTTTTATTAATATTTTATTTAAGATATGTTTATTTATGTATTTATTTTATTTGTGCGTCAGTGTCTTTGTTTTTTATTTTTTTCTGTTTTGGTTTTTATTTTTTAATATTTTATTCATATATGTATTCATTTCTGTAATTCTGTATTAATTTTTATGTTTATTTTTTATTTATTTATTTATATTGTATTCATTAAGATATCTATTTATGTTCACCCACAGAAAAACTGTGACTGTAAAGTGACCTTGAGAGTTTTGAAAGGCGCTTAGAAATGAAATGGATTTTTATTATTCGTATGTGTGTATTTATGTATTTATTCATTTATTTGTGGGTCCATGGACATACATGTGTAACGTCACCATTTTGGAATGCTGATTTTCAGTTGCAAACTGAGGCATAAAAAATAATACACATTTTTGTGTCAAAAACCAAATTGGTCGAGAACCAAGACGTTCGAAAACTAAAGTTTGATTGTATGTTTTTCTTCACTTCCTTTACTCAAATTTAAAAAAAAAAATCTTTCCCTCAGCTGGGCCAGCTGCTGGCATCCACATGCAAGGAGCTACCAGGTCCCAAAGAGAGCCGACGTACCGCCAAGGAGCTTTGGGACGCCGTGGTGCAGATCTGCAGCGTCCCCATCCAGTACAAGCGCAACAGCGACGGACGCGTGGTACTCATCAAGCTCCAGGTTTCTTCCCTGGGGATCCTTCATAGGTGCCGTTGGTCGTCCCGAAAAGCTGCGCCAATGATGATCAATGAATAACGGCGAGTAACAAAATGTGGTCCTTTTGTTCTTTTCCAGGAGTCAATTCATCACGTTTGTCAAGAAAATCAGAGTAAGTACAGTGATACTTCGGTTTACGAACCCCTTGGCTTACGAACCTTTCGGTTTCCGAACGTTAAATTTATGAACATTTTACCTTGGCATACAAACTATTTTTCGGGATACACACGGAGCTGGCACAATGACTGATGTGTCGTGCGCGAACAAGCCCGTTCTCCTAACAAGAAAATGGCAGCCGACTTGTTTTGGTCCTCTATTCCCCGCCCCCAATCGTCGTTTAAACCCACGTGATTGGTCAAGAACGCAGCAGTGAGAGGGGGTGGTTTAAACATTAAAGAGACAGGAAGACGACAGTGTGAGAGTTTCAACTTTGATAGTTCAAAGGCAGACTGTGGACTGCAAGGTTAAAATAATCAGAATCAGAAAACCTTTATTCGTTCCACAATTGGGAAATTTACAAAAATAAGATATCCCATCAATCAGGCTTCACAAACAACCCGCACAAGCCATCTGTACACTTGATGCAAAAAGCTATCAATGCAGCTAAACAGAACACAATTGATGAGGAACTGGATAAAATTATCGCAGAGAAAGCACCTATAAGGGATCATTCCTCAAGATGGTGAAAGAAGGCTACGTTCCTCATCAACTGTTTAATCCTGATGAAACCGGCCAGTCCATCCCATCAAGCCATCAACGACCATCACAAAGGTAAATAAAACGACGTTATTATACAGTACAGTTTATTTCTTTAATTATAATACCATAGCACATTGATTATATATAAAATAAGGTATATTTTGTGAAGTTTTAAGGCTTACAAAGTAGAAAATTGTGTTTTATGGGGACCTGGGAACGGATTATTCTCATTTTAATGGTTTCCTATGGGAAATTAATTTATTGGGATACACACTTTTCGCCTTACACACTCTGTCTGGGAACCAATTAAGTTCATAAGCCAAGGTATCACTGTACATCACCCCTAAAATAAATGATGATGTCACATTGCTGACGACATGCCGTGTTTGTGCGTCAGGAACCGCTTGTGCTGACCACGTTGATCTCGCTCTTCGTCCGGCTGCACAGCATCGTCAGGGTGCGCCATCGGCCGAAAACACCCAATTTTCAACTTCTTTGCAACGGCATCCTGAAATATTAATTTGAAGCTTTATTGTCCCTCCCCCCCCACCCCCCATATTCCCCGTGCAGGACGACATCGTCAATGAAGTGACGGCCGAGCACCTCTCCATCTGGCCGGCGTCTCTGCCCAAGTAATGCATCTGCCATCTTCATTTTGTTTTTTTAATTTAAAGGACAACCGACAGCCCATTTCCAACGAAGCTTGGGCGCCATCTTGTGCATTTTCCGGGACGCTACATTAGAGTCCTGACAGCTCGAATTGATACGAGAAGACTTCTTTAATCGATTGCAAACATTTATGCTTTCCACTTCAGAACTATTTGAATCATATTCATAACTGGATGAGTAACAAGAAAGCATCTTCTCCGAATCTGAAGCCATTGTTTTGATTCTAGAGCAAGGCGAGACGTCCCTGCGTGACGTCACGAACAAGGGGGCGGGACCTTCTGAAACTTGCCATTTCCGGTTTCATTTTGAAGTCGTTTTTGGACACTTTAAGTCATTTTTATTGGTGTTTTGCATTTGACTAAAAATATCAGCGTGCGTGTTTTGGGTATTTTAGATGCTATAAAACGTTTTTCTGATGTCAGTTAAACAAAAAAACGGTGTCGGTTGTCCTTTAAGCTTTGTTTTTTTTTCATTAGTTTTGTTTTTATGCATATCTTTATATTATTGGGAATGACCTTCCATTCCCAATACCAAATTGCATTCATTGAAAATAAACCCGAAAGCTCATGCATGATATTAATTGATAAAAAATGGGAAAAATATAACAATAATAATACATTACATTTTAAGCGCCTTCAAAAATGAGCATTTTTGTTTCAATTCCTGTAATTTCCATTTTCACATTTTCAAAAATCATTATCTCATTTTTAAAGCAATAATAATACATTACATTTTCTCTCTCTCAAGGACACTTTACAGTCACAAGGATCAGTACTATAATAAATAAAATACAATCACAAAGATTGCAATAAATAAAATACAATTATAGATCGAAACGAGAGAGAACTACACAGAAAATGCAATTTTAAATAGGTTATGTATTATTAGGTAAATAGGTTATTTTATTCTCTTTTTATTTTTTCAATTTGAGTTGTCCTCCTCTCATTAATGTTCATTTTTTTCCTCATCTGTGCACATTATGCAGCATCCAAGCGGTGGACGTGGAGGCGGTGGCCGTGACAGTGAAGGAGCTGGTGACCTACGCCCTCACGCTAAACCCCAACAACCAATCGTGGCTCATCACGCAGGCTGACATCTACTTTGGTAACGCGACACCTTTTTTTTACAAAACATTTCTAAATCAACCACATTAACTCTGACGCCGTGTCGCGTCGACCCCTGCAGCGACCAATCAGTACTCGGCTGCCCTCAACTTGTACCTCCAGGCCGGTAGCGTATCGTCGGATTTTTTTACCAAAGCTGTACCGCCTGATGTCTACACGGAGCAAGTGGGTGCTCGCATCGCTTTTGATTTGACGCGCGTGTTTGTTCCCGTGCGACCTGTCCTTATTCAACATTCCACGCAGGTTCTGAAGAGGATGATCAAGTGCTGCTCCATAATGAACTGCCACACACAGGTCGCACTGATAAGCATGATAAGATGTCCACTTTCGTCACAGCCGTCTCAGAAAATTAGAATATACATTCAAAATATACAATACCAATTAAATTGTGTTGCAGGTGGCGGTCCTATGCCAGTTCTTGAGGGAGGTGGACTATATGACGGCGTTCAAAGCACTCCAAGAGCAGAACAGGTACGCCTTGTGCCTTCCGTACAGCCTAAAAATATACACAATAGTTCCATCGTGATTTAATATTTTTCGTTTAATGTTTTTGTTTATATATATATATATATATATATATATATATATATATATTATTTTTTATCTATTCTTTATTTATTTATCTAATATTTTTATTTTTTATTTATATTTTTTATATGTCTTATCTTTTTATTTATATTATGTTTTTCTGTTTTTTTTTTTTAATTTTTTTATTTATCTTTTATGTATTTATGTATGAATTTATTATTTGATATTTACATGATATTTTTGTTTTTCTTTTTTACATTTAAATGTGTTATTTAGTTTTATCTGATTTTATTTTGTGTTTATATTTTATTTTTGTATTTATGAATTTTTATGTTTATTTTTTTGATTTTATTTTTTGTTTTTGTTTTTAGTTGTATTTATATTGTATTTATTTATGTATTTATTTTTTATTGATATATTTTTTCATGTTTTTGTTTTAAATTTGTATTGTTCATTTTTGTTTTTATTTTGTGTTTTATATTTTATTTATTTATGTATGTATTGATTATTTTTTTGTTTATTTTATTGTTTTATGTTTTTGTCTTAAATTTGTATTTTTCGTTTTTGTTTTTATTTTGTGTTTATATTTTATGTATGTATTTATTATGTTTGGTTTATTTTATTGTTTTATATTTTTGTTTTGTTATTTTTGGATTTTATGTTTTTATTTTTTATTTATATTTTATTTAAGATATGTATTTATTAAGATACTTCTTGTTTATTTAATTAATGTATTTATTTGTGTCCGTGCATACAGTCACGACGCAATGGACTCTTTCTACGACTACATCTGGGACGTCACCATTTTGGAATACCTCACGCGTATCCTCATTCAACATTCAATCTGCTCGTTTCTATTTATTCTTATTATTTTTTTTTTAATATCACCTTGACTATGATCAGATATCCACCACAAGCGCGGTGAAGCGGAAAAAAGACAAATAGCGGTAAGAAGTGTTTTGCAACCCCCCCACACTCCAAGCATTTGTGTGTGTGCGTGTGTATATGTGATGAAAACGTCCTCTGTTCCAGATAAAAGCCATCGGTCAGACTGAGCTGAACACCAGCAACCCCGAGGAGGTTCTCCAGTTAGCGGCGGAGAAGCGCAAGAAAAAATTCCTGCAGGCAATGGCTAAGCTTTACTTCTAAGTCCCATTTTTAACATTGTGCACCAACTGGATCATTGGCTGAAGCTTTTTGTACTACAACAAAATCATGGGAAATTATGTTTTTTTCTGCTGATTTAAATGGAGAAAAACAGTTTTTTTTGTATTCATTTAAAATGAAATCAGCAAATATGTCTGTCAGTCAATGTTCCCTCTAATTTTTCATGTGTCTGAGCAGACACACAAGCTCCCTTAGCACACTGAGGACCACTGTGAGTAACATCAGATGTGTACTAGTGATGTGTCGTTCGCGAACGAGCCGGATCCTAACAAGGAGCCGAAAATGGGAGCCGTATTTTTTTCTCCTCGATTCCCCGCCCCCAGTCTTCGGTTAAAGCCGCACGTGATTGCTCGATATCCGTGGTAGAGGAGCGAGGGGAGAATTACAGACACACGCAGCAGTAAGGAGGGCGGTTAGCGTAGACATGTGGACAAATGTTATCACATTATGTTGTTGTTATTATTCAATTATATTTTTTACTAGTTGGTATGATAGCATTAATTAATAAGTAATTGGTTTTTCACATAATTTTACATGATTTCAACAACAAACTGAAGAGCCATTTGGGAGCCAAAAGAGCCGGATCTTTTTAGTGAGCCGAGCCAAAAGAACCGGCTCTCTGTGAAAAGAGCCAGAATTCCCATCACTAATGTATCAGTATGTAATGTGTGTAATGTATCAGTATCACGGCGCATATGGGCAGAGCACATTCACGCCGTTCTGCTCCGATTGGCTGCGTAGCGTACCTGAACTGTACGGCATTATTGGCTGGATACCTGTCACTCATTAAGTTACGTTGCAAAATGTGCACTGCGTAGATGTTCTTGTGCTCTGAGTATGTGCATCTGAGAGGGAACATTGCTGTCAGTAGGACGTTATTTTTTCTCCACCCCCTTAGCATCATTCTTTTATTTCCCCCCGTGTGGCTGTTTTGTTGTGTTCTATTTGAGAAACATCTGCTTTCACATTTTGAGCTGGAAAAAAACACATTCCAAAAAAAAAAAATGACACAGATACAAAAAAGATGCTCACTCTTGTATTGTTCTGAAGCCCCCCCCCCCCCCCCACCGCCCCATATCCTCCCACAGTGGCAGCCGTGAACCCTTTGCGGGCCTTGACATACTTTGTTGGCGTTCTCCAGGCAGACGTAATACAGATCACACATGCGGATAATAATCATAGTGGAGCACTGCAATTCTGCAACATCTTCAACGGTATCCATGACATTTTTTTTGGTAAATCTAATTTGCAGGATAAATTCAATATGGCGACCGCAGAAAGGTCTTTTATCCCCCCCCCACACACACACACACACACAAAAAGAAGTCAAATGTATCCATTTGACTTAACCTCCAGGCTACAACATGTCTACAATTATGATCAAGAATAGAATTCAGTTTTAAACCTAATGGAAGAAATGTAAATAAAGATGGTGGAATATCACCACTAGGTGGAGCCCTAAACTTGGATGAAATATCCGATCCCTTGTTCCAAAAAATGTGTCTTGTCAGTTGTAAAAACACAAAATAAAAATCAAAAATGCCTTTCAACTAAGGAGAAAAGTTATCGTCAACCGGTAGGTGACGATTGTTGCCTTACTTTGAATTCCCATGACTCGAAAATTGATAGTACGTAAGAGATTTAACATGCCACTATGATTGATTATTATTTATTGATTATATTCACAAGTTACATTAAACACCCAGTCTAAATTTCTGTAATTTATGAAATGAACATTTAATGAAATCCATCCAAAACAAAACAAAAAGAGCATGTTAATAAAGTCTTTGGAAATAACGTAAAGCTTTATATTGCAGTTTTTTTTTTTTAAGGCATTTGTGCCTTGGGACATGCAAGAAATAATTGTTTTTCCCCATTTTTTTAATCCCAAAAATATCATTATGTACTTTATAAAAACATTTGAAAATGACACAGAGACCCTTTCCCCCCCCTACCTCTGTAGATAGATAGCTATCTAGCTAGCTCGATAGATAGATAGATAGCTCGATAGATAGATAGCTATCAAGCTAGCTCGATAGATACATAGCTATCTAGCTAGCTCGATAGATACATAGCTATCTAGCTAGCTCGATAGATACATAGCTATCAAGCTAGCTCGATAGATGGATAGATAGCTATCTAGCTAGCTCGATAGATGGATAGATAGCTATCTAGCTAGCCCGATAGATGGATAGATAGCTATCTAGCTAGCCCGATAGATATATAGCTATCGAGCTAGCTCGATAGATAGATAGCTATCTAGCTAGCTCGATAGATACATAGCTATCTAGCTAGCTCGATAGATACATAGCTATCTAGCTAGCCCGATAGATGGATAGATAGCTATCTAGCTAGCCCGATAGATGGATAGATAGCTATCTAGCTAGCCTGATAGATAGATAGATAGATCGCTAGATAGCTATCTAGCTAGCTCGATAGATAGATCGATAGATGGAGAGCATTTCTTTTTTCTAGCTAGCTAGCTATTTGTGTGTGTGCGTCACAAGTCGAAGGCAGTCTGGGTGAAAATGGAATAATAGGGGCAGATGAAAAGGGGAAAAAAAGCTATGGAAAAGTAGGCAAAGATAAAAGAAACCTATTAAAAAAGTGTCAAATGTAATCTTGAACTGTGTGTGTTTGCGTGCATGGAGATAAACACTGCGAATTAACCAGATCTCCTTATGAAAATCTCTTTCACATGCCGCAACACACACACACACACAGATTCCACGGAGAGGTATGCAGCATGATCTATTCCCAGTTCTCCTCTCGCGGTTTGTTTGATTTCATCGGCACTGACTGATAAGTACAAATGTTTTAAGATCCAAAATGTCGACCTAGCATAGATTTACGGCGAATGATCCTCGCAAAGTAGAAGAAGAGTTGTGGTGGGGGGGACGAGTTTCGGTCGATGTGACTAAAGCGCACTCTTCAAGTAGCTGGTTGCAAGGATTAAAAGATCAAACTGGTGTTTTCACTTTGTTCATGAAATCAGTTACATACAAAAGGATTAGGGGACTTCGGGGGGAGCTTTGAGGGACGCCGCCAGTCGATAAGTTGACCCGGGTTCAACTTTTGAACTCCCTGGCAAGGCCTGGATGCAAACGTAGCTTCCTATTAGACTCACCTGAAAAGTAATTATTCCTATCTAGTGGATATAAAATAATAATACATTCAATTTATAAGCGCCTTTCAAAACTCTCAAGGACACTTTCCAGTCACAGGATAAGAACAAAAATGTATTTCTGCGGGTGAGCAGCGGCAGCCAGACGTGGATGTACACATCCAAATGTGTACATCCTTTCATCTACAGGATGTGACAGTTTTCAGAATTGACCAATCACATTCAAGGAATTTGTCACTGATTCGCTGTGGAAGAAGACGTTCAAGGAATTCAGCCCACACCTGCCACCTTTTAAGGTGATTAACTTTACTCTCTCATGAAACACAGATTTCATTTGTTGGAGTCATCTTTTATTATATTTTAATTATTTTGTGTGTGTGTGGGCATTTGAATGCTTTCATGTTTTGTGCTAACGCTTCACTGCTTCATGTGAAACAGTTCATCATTCCCTCCATCTGGCTTGGGCTCACATCACAGCCAGTATTGCTTCACTGTAGGTAAGTTTTGAGTTTGATAATGAGTACAAAAAAAATTAATGTTTGAAAAATAAAAGTTCATATTTTTGTGAGAAAAGAAAATCATTTTTGCACTGTCTGAAACTCATGACAAAAAAGTTAGCGGGCACCAGGGCAGAAAACTCTGAAAAGTTGCCTACCCGGCCAGAAAGTACTTTTGAAAAATGATATTCAAATGCACGACTATATAGCGCTCGGGAAAAGTCTGAAGCACGAAACAGGCATCTGATTGGTTGCCGTGGCGAGTATGCAAATTGCCAAACAAACGAACGTTAGTTTGGCAACCAGAAGCCTGCTTCGTGCTTCGGACGATACCGTGACTGTAAAGTGTACTTGAGAGTTTTGAAAGGCGCTTACAAAGAGGAGTTCACGTGGCTTGTAGCGGTTTATAATAATCCATTTCATTTCTAAGCGCCTTTCAAAGCTCTCAAGGACACTTTACAGTCACAAAATCGGTTTATCTGCGGGTGAGCAGCGGCAGCCACCTGTGCCAGCGTTCACTCAACCCGGAAGTAACTCAAATAGATAGAACGCTAGCTAGCTAACAGATAGCTAATAGATAACCAGATAGACAATTAGCTAACTATCTAGATAGCCATATAGCTAATAAATAGCCAGCTACATAGCTAGCTAGCTAGACAGATAGCAAATAGATAGCAAATGGATAAATAGCCAGCTACATAGCGAGCTAGCTAGACAGATAGCAAATAGATAGAAAATGTGCCTGCACTTTAGTGCTTGTAGCGTTTGCTTTATTGAATAAAACAAATGTTTGATTTGAAAAAAAGTTGTACGCCCGACATAAAAGTTGTACACCCCGGACGTTATTTCAAACACTGATTTTTGAAAAATAGAAGTTCATATTTTTGTAAAAAAACAAAAACGAACAATGGCGTTATTTTTTTTTTTTTTTTTTTTTTTTTTAAGGTCACATCAAGCAGTCTTACACTCCCGCAGCTGCAGTGGAGAAAAACCACGCCAAGTACGTACCATTTGTTTTTGGGGCCTTCAAATCAACGTCTTTTGAACTTTTAAGGCTTTCTAAAACTGCAGCATGGAGATAATTTATCATTCCAGACGTTAGCAACTTGCGCAAAAATGGCTCCCTAATGTATCAATTTACTGGTAAAAAGCACAAAAAATGCCACTGTGAAATCCGGATTTGCCTTTTTGCCAAGAAATGAGCATCTAACAATGTACCCCCCTCCTCCTCCTCCTCCTCCCGGGTTCCCTGTTTGATTCCCACGACGGTCTACTATGAACGAGACGACTCGCGCTGTTTGAATTTTGAAAAGGAAAGAATGGATTTAATCTGTTTGGAAGGTCAAACAGTCAGTGTCATAAATGTTAGTGTGGAACAAAAAGACACTTGCCATTTAAAAGGGGGCAGTATAATACAATGCTTAACTTTTGACCTTTTGTGACCTTATTGAAAATTGCACTCTAAAAATTGTGCAGACGTTTGAAAAAAAAAAAAAAAGCGATTTATGTAGAAATAAATCAAAACAAATGCAAAAAAAAAGAGTACTTGAGCTCTATAGAAATAATCCTATGGTTCAAGAGGACAAAATGGCGGATCCCCACAAGTCCAAAAGAATTTACAACCGCTGCGTTTTCCTCTTTTGTCTTGGGTGACATGCACGGACTTTTACGAGTGGCGGCGTTGTCACCGTCGCCCTAGCTCGGTTCGACCGTGAATGCCGACGGCGGCGCTGAGTGATTGGCACGTCGGCCGCCGTAAAGCGACCCCGCTCGCTTCAGGAAGCGTAGGAGGACAAAGGCATGGAAAAAGCCTAGACAACATGTGCGGGAAATGTTTTCCACACGCCGCATTAGGCACATGTGGAAAATATGAGCGAATAATGCCAAATGTCTAACACCCAGCCCCCCCAAAAAAGTGAAGCCTTTTCGTGTTGTTCTTTCACTTTTTTTGGCTGCCATACAGCAACCACCATCATAAATTCCTGCCCTAATCCAGCATAGAATCACTCGATATACATTTTTTTTATGTCTACACCTTGCCTCATAAGATTAGATCCACTAGAGTCGAAATCCTAAAACCGTTGTATCAACATTGGCATATAAATTTGAAGCTATTAAAAAAAAAAAGGTTACTTATGTCATGTTTGCGTGATGGTTATGGACCCAAAAATAATAAATTGTACAAAATGCATTAAGCCAAATCACTGACAGGGCTAAAATGGAGAAACTAAATGTAAAACACACAAAAAGTCCCCGAATAAAGTGAAACGGAGAAAAAAAAAACATCAGTAATGCAAAACAATGTGACGGCACACAACGACCCCCCCCCAAAAAAAAATAAATAAATAAATAAATAAATACATACATAAATAAATAAACGAATGAAAAAAAATGAATGAATAGATACATACATACATACATACATACATACATACATACATACATACATACATACATACATTAATAATACACTTAATTTCTAAGCACCTTGTAAAACTTTGAAGGACACTTTATACTCATACATACATACAAAATAAATACATACATACACAATAAAGGAATAAATACATACAAAATAAATACATACATACAAAATAAATACATACATACATACAAAATAAATGCATACATACAAAATAAATGAATTAATACATACAAAATAAATAAATACATGCATACAAAATAAATACATACATACATAAAAAATAAATACATACATACAAAAAAATAAATAAATACATACAAAATAAATAAATAAATACAAAATAAATACATCCAAACAAATTGAATTTGTCCCCACAAAAAAAAGAATTTGTATTCTTATGATGTATAATGTTTATTAAAAAATATGAATAATATTACATGATAAAATGTTTAATTTAACTGATTTCAAAATACAATTCCACCAGAACTTATTTTCTCGGATTTTTTTTTTCTCGAGACTTTTCGCAGACTTGTTTTCTCGGTGGTCGACTTCGCTTTTTACAAGGAGTGATATTTGTTATCATTAACATTACTGCTAATATTTAATGACAAAAACGGAATGGAAAATAGCTCCAAATTATACAGAACAATTTTTTTGCGTTTCAAACTTTCTTGTATGCCGTACACATCAAAAAATGTGCAAAAATCGTTTAGAATACGACAAAATACGGCCGGTTGACAGGTATGACGCCGGTTGATCTACCCTCACCAATGATGAGGTGGCTTGGGCATCAGATTAGAATGCTCCCCTAGATACCTCCTTGGTGAAATGTTCTGGACATGACCCACTGGGACCGTGTGTGTGTGTACGTACGCTCTGCGGCAATGGATTAACCCGTACCAGATTCCGAACATTCCTTGACTGTGTATGTGTGTGTGTGTGTGTGTGTGTGTGTGTGTGTGTGTGTGTGTGTGTGTGTGTGTGTGTGTGTGTGTGTGTGTGTGTGTGTGTGTGTGTGTGTGTGTGTGAATGTGTGTGTGTGTGTGTCGTCTTTTGTCATTTAAGGTGATTGACGCTATTTGCCACCATTAGACCCCGCTGCCTCATTGACCTCTGAACCCTGGCGACCGGGAAAGATTTAGCGCAATCAACACCTAAAGGTCAAAGAGGGACCGCCAAGTTTGGGTGGGGGAGATGGAGGTTAGGGGGGGGCGGGTATTGTGGCTCCAGCAAAATGCATAAAGATCATTTGAAAGAGCTACAAGGGTTTCGGGATAGACCCTTGAGGGACACCATAAAATGTTTGTTTCGGGTTTTGTAAAGACTTTGGTTAGAAGTCTGTTGCTTTCAAGCCTAGTTTGTTAGTTTCATGTTTTGAAGTCGGCATAGGGTTTTGGATTAAGGTTAACTCATTCACTGCCAGACGATGTGCAAAAAAATTGTCCACTCCGGTGCCAGGGTTTTTGTCATTGTCACTCGAATCGCAGGACCCACGGCATATTGGGTTTTAGGACTATATAAACATTCAATACAGCGTTAGAAACCTTAGACGCTGTTCTTTCATCAGAAAAAAAAGAGTTAATTCCTAAATTTTGTGTCTGGAGTTATCTGAGCTTGAAATGGGGGTGGTTGTACAAAATACAATACAATACATATTGATTTATATCGCGCTTTAACAACAGCTGAAGCTGTAACAAAGCGCTAACATGGACAAAAGGCAAATGTTGCCCCCTGATGGAAGGGGAAAAACATGGCCAGAGGTCTGACCAGCACTTTATCGGCATCCTCGCAAAAAAAAAACGGGAATGGCGCTCCACGTCATGCTTTTAAATTCACAAATAAATTCGGAAATTGCAGCGAATGAGTTCAGTTTTTGAAATTAGAGTTTCAAGACAAGGCTTAGGGCTTCAAACCAAGAACTTTCCAAAGGTCAACAATTGCCTTTCAAGTGCCGAATGTCCATTAGAGGGAATTAATGTGAGGTTGAGTCGTCTAAGCGCATCATGTCTTGCATGGGCAGTTTTAAGGTGGCTCACCAACACATGAGTCAAATACACACATACACACACAGACACACACACACACACACACACACACACACACACACGCACACGCACACACACACACATTCCTGTGTGTGTCCATTACCCATAGTTTGAAACTTAACTAAATCCCATTTTGAATTTGTGCATTTATAAAGTATATGACTATTTGACTAAAGGGGCAGCTTTTCTGTTCTGTCAATGGAAAAAAAATAATAATATTTGTGGTTACCCACTGGAAGCCCCCCCGGGAACCCCCCTATCCTCACCCCCTACAGCCTACTTCCCCCACCCTCATCAACACATCCTCAGTGAGCACGTTGCAGTCACCTTGCATTTCCCGTCCGGCCTCTTGCGGGCTACACATGACGTTTTGGGTTTCCCTCTAACGGCAAAACGGCATCAAGGTCAATAAGGACTTTTTTTTACTTGGATTGACCACCCCCATCTCGACACCCCCCACGTTCTCACGTTAAGACCCCCCTTTTTTCCTCCTACATTACGTCACAGTCAAGACGGTCTTAAAGGACAACCGACACCATTTTTTTGTTTCCTAACTGACATCATAAAAACGTTTTATTGCATCTACAAAACCCAAAACACGCAGGCTGATATTTTTAGTGAAATGCAAAACACCAATAAAAATGAGTTAAAGTGTGCCAAAACTACTTCAAAATGACCGCGGAGATGCCAAGTTTAAGAAAGTCCCGCCCCTTTGTTTGTGACGTCACGCCAGGACGTCTTGCCTTGCTCTAGAATCAAAACAATGGCTTCAGATTCGGAGAAGATGCTTTCTTGTTACACATCCAGTTAAGAATATGATTCAAATAGTTCTGAAGAGGAAAGCATAAATGTTTGCAATCGATTAAAGAAGTCCTTCCGTATCAATTCGAGCCGTCTGGACTCCAATGTAGCGTCCCAGAAAATGCACAAGATGGCGCCCAAGCTCCATTGGAAATGGGCTGATTTGTCTGCTGGGAATTTATGTCAACTAGTATCAAATAGTAGTCTTGGTGCAACACACGATTCCTTCTAATTTCGCCATCAACACGAAGTTTTCAGACTAAACAAAGTACCCAAAATGCATTGTGTGTCGCTTTCTCAGTCAGTGGCGTTCCCTCGGTGACGTCACTTAGGCATCGTCATCAACTCGAAAACGAGACTTCCTGAATATTCAGCGCGAGTCTTAAAATGTAAAATCTAGCTATATGCGGTGGAATCTTTGTAAAATAAGCTCAGTAGAAGTCATTTGAAGTGATTTTACAAATTACGGACGCAACTTATCCGGAGGCGTCGGTTGTCCCTTAAAACCCCAATGTGATACCATAACCCTAAATTGAAACCCTAATAGCGACTTGAAGCCTGACTTTAAAACCCTGACTTTTGTTTCTTGAGGGGCGATGGACTCACGTCGGATGTCGTGTCATTCCCCTTTGATGCGATAACCGGCCGTCGTGACATAATGAGCTCTCGGCAGACACTTTTAAATCATATCGGGCAGGCTTGGGTGGTGAAAAGGGGGGGGGGTGTATTTTCTCATCTGGTTTGTGTTTCCAAGTGCAGACAGATTGGAAAGCAACACATGAAACCAACGTTATCACCCTAAATCGGAATTCTCTGACGCTCTGTTTTTACTTATTAAAACACACACACACACATAGACAACCACACATAAGAATGGACGTCAAATGCAGTCATGGGAGACGGCTGCGAATTCCTATTGCAAACATGTGTCCTCATCTTCCTCATCCCTATGTGACAGTAAAAGATGAAAAGAAGAGGTTGGCGCATCAAAAAAAAGAAAAAAAACTAACTTGGCCAGACGAGACATACATATACACTTAAAAAACTCATACGGCGTCCCACAGGGCTCAATCCTGGATCCCTTTTTTTTCTTTTTTCTTAACACCCAAAACTCTTTATGGAGTGTGTGATTAAGTCTGAGTGACATTTCCTCCCATCACGCTTTATTATGGACACCTGCGGATTTATGATACTTTATTTTCCATGTTCATTGTGCTGCAGATGCCGTGAAGTCTTTTAGTGTCCCCAGATGTACCTTATTTTGTGTCAAGTGTGTTTATTTCGGGGCTTTTTCTCAAGCTCTTGCAACATTTCCTGTCAACTCTTCTTCTCTGGTGTCTAATTCCACATCGAGATTTCTTCTCCGCTCTCGTCTTTGTGCACATGTGTGAGACATTGATGCCACTTCCGTGCTGATCATAACACGCCCATCCCGTGTCCCCATTGCGCAGCAAATCTTCTCGGGAACAGGAACGCCTTCTTGGGGGGGGCCTTCGAGCCGAGATGTCGCATTGTGCTGTCTTTTCTTCTTTTTTATATATCTCACCTTGTAATTGGGCATTCCAGTCCAGCTTTTTAGAGGTTGTTTTGTGCCCCCCCCCCTACACATACACACACAAATGAAATGAGGACAATAGGCCACTTAAACTTTGAACCCCAAATGGAGAAGCCAGTTTTAATCTGAAGTCGGGATCTTCCGCCACCATTGTCCCACTGTAGAGTCAAGAGGGGTCAGCCATTGCATCTGTACGCCAATTTGTTTGTCCAGTATGACCTCACACACACACACACTCCTGTTTCAAACGGTTTGTGAGGACCGGATAACTCCAGATAAGGAGTGAGGACCACCGTTGCTGATAAGTTTAGAGAAGAACTAGTGTTACATTTGAACACTAAATATCACCCCATTTCCCACTTCAACTTATTATAAACAAAGCAATACAAAGGGGACTTGTAACTGAAATAACAGCAGGAGTGAGGTTTCTGAATGGCTACATTCAAAGTCCTCAACCCTGTGGTGAATTTGGTTAAAATATCGTTTGACTTTTTGTGATATGAAATTTTTCATATCTCATTAAACACACACACACACACACACACACACACACACACACACACACACACACACACACACACACACACACACACACACACACACACACACACACACACACACACACACACACACACACACAGTGAGTAAAAAGTGTGTGTATCCAAGTGAAATGAAAATACACACTAAAAAAACATTTCGGGTGAATTTGTGAGGACCTCTCTGAAACTTTAACAGATGCATATATAGACCCTCTAGAAGACTTTAGAATGAAAAAACTTGTGAGGACCGGCCAAAAGGTCCTCACTTGTCAAAACTGTCCTCACTACATATGGTATAAAATGTTAGTGGTCCTCACAAGAGTAGTCATACAAACACACACTAAGGCCACCCAGGGAAGGTGGCACTGGGCCCACTTGTCTGCTGACCCCCTCTTGACCTCACAGCCTTTTTTTTTTTTTTTTGACAAAAGACAAGAAGCGTTTCATCCATGCAAACCAGTTTTGGGAACTTATAAGACGTCCCTCAGGGGTCTATCCCGGAGCCCTTTTTTGTCATGAGAGACAAAATTTCATCCCAGAAATTGTACATTTCTTCTACTTTAATTCTTATTCTAGATGTCTCATATTACATTTGAATATAATTATTGAGCTGAGCAATTTTAGGTGAAAAATCAATAATATAGAACACTCAGTGAATAGAAAAATAAAAGGTAGAAAAGCACCATAGCTTGAAATGATCATTTTGTAAGACACATGCTATTGTCTGACTTCCACAAAAACAACCATATTGCATTCACAATAACTTACTCCCCCCCACAAAAAATAGCAATTGCACATGAAATATTTACATGCAGTATTTTTATATCATCAGTGCATCCGAAAAAAAAAAACAACAAACACCAACATTTGAGGACACACACTGAAATATTTCCACTTTGGTACTCATACAAGTAAATTAACAATAGAATTGATCCATCCGTCCATTTTCTAATCTGTTTATCCTCTCGATGATCGCGGGTTTGCTGAATCCCAGTGGTCTTCAGGTAGGAGGCAGGGGACAACCGGAACCGGTTGCCAGCCAATCGCCGGGTACACTAAAACGAACAAGCATTTGTGCATACACACCCACACACACAAACACACACACTTACCCGGGGACAATTTTAGAGCGTTCCATTTTCGTAATGTGGAAGGCCAGAGCTAGCTTGCTAGCTAGCTAGCTCGGTAGAAAATCAAAGCTTTTGTGTGCGCCATATACACCTGAAAATACGGTACTCGTCACTAAATCCACTTCAAACTTTTCAGGATTGAAAGCCACCAAAGGGTCCAGAGTCCAAGATCCAAAGTCCTACCTGCAACCGCAAGCCTCGACCACCATGTCCTCGTACTGCTTGTAGACCACGTTGTTGCCTGAGTCGATGTAGAGGATGCTGATGGGACTGAGTTTAGCCGGAGCGCAGCAGCTGGGCGGCATGTGTCCCGGGTTCATGGAGTTCATCAGGGTCTGGATGATGGCGTGGTTGGTGGGTTCCAAGTGGGATCGGAGAGGGAAGTCGCACACGCCCTCGCAGTGGAACGCCTCGTAGTCCAACGGAGCGATGATCCAGTCGTCCCAGCCCAGTTGGCGGAAGTTGACTCGCAGTGGTTTCTTACTGCACCTGGTCCAGGACCTCTTGCCAGTCCGTTTCCCGTGACGGTTCCTGGATGCCACCGTACGCCTGCTGCGTCCGGATTTGAGCCCCGCCGCACGGTTTTTGGCTCTACCTTCCCGTTTCACGCCAAAGAGCGTCTGCCTCCGCTTGGATCTGGTGAAGACCACCAGGATGGCCTTCTTCTGCCGGGGTCTGGCATGCCGGTGCAGACCCAATCGGGTCAGATCCAGTTGTTTTTCCGAGTTATCTGACTCGGCCATGAGCTCCAAGCAGAAATGCTTCCCGACGCTCTCCTCTTGGCGCCTCCATTCTTTGAATGGCTCCCATACGTCCAGGACCTCCCATCTGGGTCTGGACCATTCTTGCAGCTCCAGGGTTTTGGAGTCGAGGAGTCGCCGGTCCTGGCACGAGAGCAGGTGAAGCTCAACGGGTTCAGAAAAGCCAACATTGCCGGACAATTTGGTGTAGAGCCTCAGTTCAGCTCCCAGAACCTCTGCTTTTTCCGACAGGGTGGACACATCGAAGAGGTAATGTTGCCTTCTGAGAGGAGAAAGCAGGAGATCGTCTGAGGAAACACAACAACAACAAATCCAGGTAAATTATTGCGCAACAAGTACACCCCCCCCCATATAAATAAACAAATAAATAAATAAATGAAACAATTTCTGCAAAAACAAAAGAAAGCAAAACAAACATTTTTTTTTCCTCAATTAGATACTCAATGTCTCAAAACAAATTAAAACTAAAAATCACATGAAATACGTATACCCAACTTTCAAATAACAAAAAGTTGTCCACTAAATTAATAAACACACGTACACAAAAAAATATTGCGAGATGACAGCCCCAAGCTGGCAGGGAGAGAGTCTGCAGTGCACCCACAACTATCGTGAAGATAATCAACGACAATGATGGATGATCCATGCACATACAGTACTTACGTTGTCAATAAGGAAAAAGAAACTCACTAAAAAAAAACATGCTAAAACCTAAAACTAATAAATGTAATGGTACAAAAAAACTTCACAAAGGTCAAACAAAGCAAACAAAAAAAATCCATAAAACAAAAACACAAGCACAGTGACTTATATTGCACATATAATGTGTACCGTCTATGAAAAATAAAACCATACAGAAAAAAGCAAAAATGTCGAACAAAAAAAAAAAAAATACATGTTCTTGGAAAATAATACTATAAATGATGACTACAAACACAAATTTCACAAATACAAACAGCAAAAAAAAGTTCACAGAATGGTCCACAAAACAAATTCACACCAATTACACAAAAACAAACAACTGCAAAAAAGGTCCCAGTCCAAACACTAAATAAAAAACACGGAATTCTCCACAAAACAAACAACAATTTCAAAAAACAAACAGCAAAAAAAAATAAAAATAAATAAAATAAAAAAGCTCACAGTCCAAACAGAAAATAAAAAACACAGAATTTTCCACAAAACAAACAACAATTTCAAAAAACAAACAGCAAAAAAAAAAAAAAAAACAATAAAAAAGCTCACAGTCCAAACAGAAAATAAAAAACACGGAATTCTCCACAAAACAAACAACAATTTCAAAAAACAAACAGCAAAAAAAAAAAAAAAAACAATAAAAAAGCTCACAGTCCAAACAGAAAATAAAAAACACGGAATTCTCCACAAAACAAACAATTTCAAAAAACAAATAGCAAAAAAAAAAAAAAAACAATAAAAAAGCTCACAGTCCAAACAGAAAATAAAAAACACAGAATTTTCCACAAAACAAACAACAATTTCAAAAAACAAACAGCAAAAAAAAAAAACAATAAAAAAGCTCACAATCCAAACAGAAAATAAAAAACATGGAATTCTCCACAAAACAAACAATTTCAAAAAACAAACAGCAAAAAAAAAAACAATAAAAAAGCTCACAATCCAAACAGAAAATAAAAAACATGGAATTCTCCACAAAACAAACAATTTCAAAAAACAAACAGCAAAAAAAAAAACAATAAAAAAGCTCACAATCCAAACAGAAAATGAAAAACATGGAATTCTCCACAAAACAAACAATTTCAAAAAACAAACAGCAAAAAAAAAAAAAAAACAATAAAAAAGCTCACAATCCAAACGCAAAATAAAAAACAGAATTCTCCACAAAACAAACAACAATTTCAAAAAACAATAAAAAAAGCTCACAATCCAAACAGAAAATACAAAACACAGAATTGTTCACAAAAGAAACCAATTATACAAAAACAAACAACTGCAAATACAAAATAAAAAAAATCCCATAAAAAACACATACACAAAAACTTCACAAAACACACCAAAAACAAATATAAACAAAAAACGATATACACCAATAACAAAGCACCCCCCAAAAAATAAACTGCAAACAAAAAAAAATCTCATAATCCAAACACAAAATAAAAAAAATTGTCCACAAAATAAACACACACCAATTTCACAAAAACAAACAACTGTTTGTTTAAATAAACCAGAAAACCTTTATTCGTCCCACAATGGGGAAATTTGCAAAAACTTCCCAGAAAAAAAAAAAACATGTATAAAAACTTCACAAAACACACCAATACAAATAAAAGCAATTTACACCAATAACCAAAATCAAAACTACAAAAAATCAACCACATTGAACACACCAGCCAAAATTAGACTTTCGTGAATTAAAAAATTATGTTGCAATTGTTGACCTGCGTGTTTACCTTCTCCGTGATCCACAAAACTCGTGATGGTGTTAGCCGCCTTGGACGACCGAAAGAAACTAGCGTTGAGTCCCAACTTCTCCGCCGTGGAGAAGGTCTTGTAGATGGACATCATGTAGTCGTGGGGCTCCACGCGGAGCTCCCTCCAAATTCGGCTCCCCTTCGCCGATGGCGAGTGCGCCAGGGGGTGAGCGGTGGGCAACCGCCATGCGAACACCAGAGCCCCGCACAGAGCGGCCATGAGAGAGACGTCCATGGGGGCCCCTGGTGAGGAGGGCGGGGGGGGGGGGGTCGTTTTGTGCCACACACTCAATTTAGCGTCCGAGCAAAGTGCGCTTGGAGCGTCACGACAGGCAAAGTTAAGTGTTAAAACGCAGACCCCCCCCCCCCCCCTTAACCCACCCACCCCAAATAAAGGCTGTAAAAAAGTCTTTGTGAGAGTCCTATACACAAGTCACTCCTCCCCCTGCTGAAAAGATACCTCTTTTTTCTTACTTTCTTTTTTTTCTCTCTCTCTTTCTTTGTTTCTTTCCGACTTTTTTCCTTTTTTTTGTATCTTCTTGTTCTCGGATGGTGACTTTTGAAGCTCTTTGTGCCCCCCCCCCAGCTGCAGTTTCCGAGCGATAAGTTGCCATGGAGCTATTGTGCCCTCTAGTGAAGTGCAAAACAACACATGCAAAAAAAAAAAACGACAGGTGGACGTCCATCAGGACCATGGACAGTGGATTGAAAATTTCAAGTCGACAGTGATACCTTGGCTTACGAACTTAATTGGTTCCCAGACAGAGTGTGTAAGGTGAAAAGTGTGTATCCCAAAAATTAGTTTCCCATAGCAAACCATTAAAATGAGAATAATCCGTTCCCAGGTCCACATAAAACATAATTTTCTACTTTCTAATTTTCTAAGCCTTAAAACTACACAAAATAAACCTTATTTTTATGTGTGATAAATGTGCTATACTAAATGTGCTACGGCTTGTAGACTGCGAGGTTAAAATATCACATCAATCAGGCTCCACAAACAACCCGCACAAGCCATCTGTACACTTGATGCAAAAAGCTATCAACCCAGCTAAACAGAACACAATTGATGAGGAACTAGATAAAATTATCACAGAGAAAGCACCTACAAGGGATCATTCCTCAAGATGGTGAAAGAAGAAGGCTACGTTCCTCATCAAGTGTTTAATGCTGATGAAAGCGGACACTCCATTCCATCAAGCCATCAAGGACCATCACAAAGGTAAATAAAACGACTTTATTATACTGTACAGTTTATTTCTTTAATTATAATACCATAGCACATTTATTATACATAAAATAAGGTTGTGTGTAGTTTTGGGGCTTTGGAAATTATGTTTTATGGGGAACTGGGAACGGATTATTCTCATTTTAATGGTTTCCTATAGGAAATTCATTTTTGGGATACACACCATTCGCCTTCCACACTCTGTCTGGGAACCAATTAAGTTCGTAAGCCAAGGTATCACTGTATTTCCTGTTTGGTTTAATGTCCTCGTGAATTAGGCTGATTTACGACCAGCAAAATGGTTAGGACGCTGATTTCACAGTGCAAAGGTCTTGAGTTCAAATCCACATCCATGTGTGTAGTTTGCATTTTATCCCAGTGAGTATTCTCCGGCTACTCTGGCTTCATCTCGAATTTGGAAAATTTGCATGGTAGGCTGATTAAGCACTCCAAATTGTGTTCTGTTTTAGATTAGATTGTGTGTTCTACATACTTGGCAATAAAGATGATTCTGATTCTGATGAGCCTTTACTTGTCTCACAGTAGAAAAATTTACATTTTGCGGTCACAAAAACAAAATACTGGAGCTATACAGTATGTTTATTTTTCAGTACAAACCAATAGCCTTCAACCTAGAAATGAAACTGATTATTATTCAAATTGTGTGGGTCCTGGAATTTGATTGACAATGACAAAAACCCTGGCACTGGAGTGGACTAATTTTTTTGCACGTCTGGCAGTGAATCCAAAAGCCTATCCCAACTTCAAACCATGATTTGAAACTCACAAACTAGGCTTGAAAGCAACTGACTTCTAACCCAAGTCTTTACAAAACTCGAAACAAACATTTTACGGTGTCCCTCAAGGGTCTATCCCGAAACCCTTGTAGCTCTTTAACATGGATTGTCACAGAAAACAAATGGATGAATTAACAGGGCACATTTTTGTCCTAGGTGGCGACTGCAGAGCGCACTTAAAAAATGGGCACGTTGTCAGTGCAGCAGACAAACGTGTAGATGACGCTGACCAAGCACAAACTTCCAGGCAAGACGACGCTACCAGCGGCGAACACGCTGTCGTCGGGTACGCTAGCCAACGTGACAAACGGTGTCGGAGTGGGCGTGGGGATCTCCCGGACGCTGAATGCTCTTGAACTGGCCGTCCAGTCGTTTAAGGTGAACACCATGGTGAGGTTGTCGCCGCTGTTCACCACCGATAGGTCGCTGAAGTTCGCCCAGCAGGAGCGGAACAAGATGGTGGCGTTGCCTTCCAAGCCGTTGACGCTGGCGCCGTTGGAATCCTTCAAACTGGCCGTCACCGTCATGGTGGTCACACCCACCGAGACGCAGTCGCCCTGGTGGTCAAAATTGTTTGGAGAGGTGATTTGTGATGTGCAATGACGCCCTCTAGTGGTATGTGAAAAAATTGCTGCTTGAATTTGAGTGTTTAATAATAATAATAATAATAATAATAATATTACATTTCATTTCTAAGCGCCTTTCAAAACTAATTTGAGTGTTTAATAATAATAATAAGAAGAAGGAAAAAAGAAGAAAAAAAAGGAAGACATGGAAGAAAAAGAAAAATAATAATAATTGTTTTATGCATTCATTTTATTTATTTTAGTGTTATGACTAATTTTTATGTAATTTTTTTTTTGACATTTTTATTTTTCTGGCCAGTTTTTTAAATAATATCACTTAATGTTTTCAATTTTTATATAAAAGTGTAATATTCAGGATTTTTGACTGCCATTTTAGAAGATTTATTCATTTTAGTTCCATTTTTATAGAGGTTATCATTTTTGTGTTGTTTTTTTTTTCAGAGATTTTTTCTGAAAAAAAAAATCTGATTTTCCTGCATAATTTCATTTTAGCCCAATTTATTTGTATTTTATATAACTGTAGTATTCAGCAACATCCTTGTCTTGTATTTCGTGGAACTGCATTTTTTTTTTGTAATTCAAATATTGAACTATTTTCTTTACATTTTAAGAAATGACTACAAATTCAACAGTAATTTCACTTCTTGACCAGTTTCTTCAAGAAACAAGTTTCTTCAGCTTGCTGATTAGTAGAGTCGATTGTCTTCATTGGTTTTATAGAATTGTTCAAAAACTGAATGTGCTTTTTTTTTGGAGGGGGGGGGGGTACGCAGGGGTTGTAAAATAAATGTGTTGCAGCTCACCTGCTGGTCCACAGCCATGACGCTTGGTTGCTGCATTAACACCCCCACGTAGTTACCCGCGATGGGCTCCTGCACCACGAGGAGCTTCTCCACGCTGGACACATGGCTAACTTGTGGCTCCTCTCTTGTCACTTCCACGGTGGCCTCCTGTAGGCCAATGTATGATATAACTTCTTGTTTTTTTTTTAATTATTGACAATGATTTTAGTCTTACTTCATTCCAGCGAGGGTCCGAAGACGGAGGCGGGGGTGCAATCACTCCCACTGATGAAACGTTAAAACCGATGGACTCGCTGAGGTTGCCCGAAATGGCTGCCTGACCCAAATTGTCGGCAATGTTCTGCAATACCTTGAAATCTTCCTCATCTTTGGGGCGCAAAAATGGGAATGTTCAGCCTTCAAGGCTAACTGATATTTGATGACAGAGTACCCCCCCAAATAGATAGGTAGGTATGGTAGGTACGGTAGATGCGGTAGATACGATAGGTAGATACGCTAGATAGGGTAGGTAGAGACGGTAGGTTGATATGGTCTATACGGTAGATACGATATGTAGATACGGTAGGTAGATACGATATGTCGATAGGGTAGGTAGATATGGTAGGTAGGGTAGATACGATATGTAGATACAGTAGGTAGGTAGATATGGTAGATAGGTAGGTAGATACGGTAGATATGGTAGATACGGTAGATACGGTATGTAGATATGTAGGTAGATATGGTAGATACAGTAGCTGCAGATACGGTAGGTAGATACGCTAGATATGATATGGTAGATACAGTAGGTGCAGATACGGTAGGTAGATACGCTAGATATGGTAGGTAGATATGGTAGGTAGGGTCGATACGGTAGATACGATAGATAGCTACATAATGGGATTCAAATCCTTAACCTCAAAACTGTGATAAAGATATGCTAGGCGTTCATCATCCGTGATCCGAATCTCACCATCAGTGGTGTTGGAGACCTGCTGGACGGGCGGCTTCTTGATCTCCACCTCCACCGTCAAGCCCGTCGACCTCTTCCTCCGTCTGGAATCCTCCCTGATGATCTTGGTGACCCGAATCATGTTAGGCGGGACCTTAAAAAAGGCGGCCAGGTTGCGGATCAGGTTGTCACTAAAGAACTCGTCCTCAGTCATCGTGGGCAGGTTGAAGGAGATGAAAAGCTTGGGCGCCATCCGGATCTCCACGGGCTCCGATCCTCTTAGCAGGATCTTCAACATCTTGGAGGTCTGATCAAAGAAGTTGGCGCCGAGTGTGGAGGTGTTGAGCTCCGGGACATATTGACCTACAGGCAAACATTTTTGACAACTCATTCAACTGACAAGTGGGTAGCTTAACGCTAAAACATAATGGGAAACGCCATAGACATGTTAATGAAAAATTAGCATCAATATTGCGCAATTTATAAACATTTGAATCGTTGTGTGTTGCACCAACACTACTATTTGATACTAGTTGACACAAATTCCCAGCAGACAAATCAGCCCATTTCCAACGGACCTTGGGCGCCATCTTGTGCATTTTCGGGGAGCTACATCGGAGTCCTGACGGCTCGAATTGATATGGAAGGACTTCTTTAATCGATTGCAAACATGTATGCTTTCCTCTTCAGAACTATTTGAATCATATTCATAACTGGATGAGTAAAGAGAAAGCATTTTCTCTGAATCTGAAGCTATTGTTTTGATTCTAGAGCAAGGCAAGACGTCCTGGCGTGACGTCATGAACAAGGGGGCGGGACCTTCTGAAACTCGGCATCTCCTGGGTCATTTTGAAGTAGTTTTGAGACGCTTTAAGTCATTTTTATTTGTGTTTTGCATTTGACTAAAAATATCAGCCTGCGTGTTTTGGGTATTTTAGATGCTATAAAACGTTTTTCTGATGCCAGTTAGGAAACAAAAAAATGGTGTCGGTTGTCCTTTAATACCGTCATAGGTAGGCTCCTTGAGGGTGAAGTCGGTGTTGTCGTCATTCCACTCGGCATTGGTGGGTGCCACCAGCTGGTTGCCGACGTACACGTCCATCTGCTGCGGCTTGGAGTAGAAGACAGACACCAGCACACTCTGTAGGGAACCAAACAAAGCCATCAAGAAGCGTCTATGTACAGTAAATAACATCAAATACATTTGAAGGAAAATAAATGGGGGTACTTTTAATTTAACAGGGAACCCGAACATAATGTATACATTACACTCAAAAACCTTTTTTTTTTCTGACCTCATTCTCTTCAGCGTTGAGCATCATGAGTCGAAGCTTTTGAGGACTTGTGCTCGTGAAGAAAACATCAACAGCCCGACCTGTGGCCACAATACTGTGGAAGAGGGACACCCTCTTCTGACAAGTGTAACCAGAACACCAGCCATGGTCCTGGGGGCCTGGACACACACAAACACACATTTGTGAGTTAAACTGTGACGTACACAGCTGAACTTTTGCTAAGGTGGACACAAGGCATTAGCAATATGAAAGTAATTTAGTGACAGCTAATCATCAGACCAGAGTAACCACAGGGAAAGTCAAAGTTAGCATCCACTAACTTTGTGCACATATAAATCAATCCATATCAATAAAAATATGTGATATAATGTATTTTTTACATGAGTAATTCGTTTTTAGCATAATTTTTACATGATTTTTGGTAGTTAATTTATTTAAGCAACAAAAAAAACAAACAAACTGAGGAGCCATTTGGGAGCCAATGAGCCGGATCTTTTTAGTGAGACGAGCCAAAAGAACCGGCTCTCTGAAAAGAGCTGGAATTCCCATCACTAATTCGTTCGTTGGTTCGTTGTTCGTTCATTATTCATTTGTAAATGTAACGAACAATTGTAAACATAATTTAAAAAAAAGCTATTTAATATTTATTTCATGACCTCTTTGACAGGTTCTAAACATTCATGTTCATTATTAATAAAAATAATATTTTTGAGGTGTTTGTAAATGACGCCTGAGTGACGTCACATACCTTCGCATTTGAGACGCAATGCATTCTGGGCGAGAACGTCTGCTACCTGTTGTCAAATTGAATTATTGCACCAATTTGGGGCGATTTGTCCAGTGCAGTATTGATTATCCGCGTCTTTAACCCACAAGTGAGTAATTTCAAAATAGCAAAAATTACAAAATAGCAATTTATTCGTTTTATTTTGTATCTATTTGCCGTTTTTTTTAACTGAGCCAGTTTGATTGACGGCTGCCTGGAATCTTCTCGAAATTCGCCCAGAACCTAATTAAGTGTCTTACACGCAGCTTGTGGGTGTTCTTTTTGCTATTTTAAACATTAGTAGAAAAATGTACTTCGTGTTTATTGTTGTTTTGTACTTATGTCGGACGTCAAATCTGCTCTAAATTTGACAATGTGGACTGTTGTTAAAGCGCTATGTAAATAAATATGTATTGTATGAATCGCCGTCGCCATTTTGTGTCAGCAGTACCGTCGATTTTGCCAAACCTTGAAAAAGTAACGTACTTTACTGTTATTTGTTTTTTTCAAAGTAACTTGGTCACTTTACTGTTAATTGGTTATATTTTGGTGGCCTTTAAAATAAGGTAGATATTGTCAGATGCTGACAACAAAATGACAAGTGGTTTTGGAAATATAATTTAACATTTACATTTTAGAAACAAAATAAAGACAACATTTTGGGAATTTAAATGAAGGTTTTTATGTTAAGGGTTCCTGGATTCCAAGAAAAGTAAGTTAAATGATTTTTTTAAGTCATTCTGGACATGACCTGATTGAAAAAAAAAATCAAAATGAGTTGCCCACTACATAGATCACAGTAAAGTGATTTATCTTGGTCTCATTTTGCCATTTTGTCACACCCAAAAAAATGCACAGGGTTGTGTAGACTATTTATACACTATAGAATTGAATTGAACTTTGTGACTGTCATACCATTGATAAGGTCGACGTAGCCTTCGCTCAGCACCGCTACCGGGCTGAGACGTCGGGTCTCCGTGTCAGCGTCCAGACTTTCGATGACCAGCATCCTGTAGTTGAGCATGGAACATTCGTACGCCTGCCAAGCACTCACGTACGTACAGTTAGATCGGATCACGCCTAAATGCAAAAGAAGAATCCATAATTATCAATCTAGCAATGGCTGCCATTTTGTCCAATTATTGACAAATCTATTCTCATTGGTTTTAAATGGACTGTCACTTATATTGTGCTTGTCAACCTCCGGTACACAAAGATCTTTATGCTGTTACCTCATTCATCTACTGATGACGCAGCTATGGGAGCAACTAGTGTTCGGTATCTTGGTCAGAGCCACTTCAACATGGACGCAATGGCCCGGGGATCGGATCGCCAACTTCTACGTTGGGAAACTACTATCTACCACTGCAACCGTGAGTGTTTGTTCATTTCATTTACTAGTTTGATTGAAGTCCTTATCAGTTAAATAAGAATGTATCCAATTAAGTTCACAAATTCAAGTGACTCATTGTTAATATAAAATATAAATGAAATTGTTTTTTTTCTCATATTTTTACATTAATTGAACGGAACCTTTCATTTATGAAATTACTTGACATACTTAATTTACTTCACAAATAACGATTGCATTTACATGTTGGATTTATTTGGTTTAATTGGCTAGGATCTTTACCTTTATTCGGAGCAATCTGCTCCACGGGGATGCGGGAGCCGTTGGGGTGGGTCAGCATCGTCTTGGGGATGCGGTAGTCGCCCAGCCCCCTCCTGGGGTCACCATTCCACTCGAACTCAGACTGGGGGACCACGCTCCCCGCCGACGATAGCAACGAACCATCATAGTCGCGCAACATAGTCTTCTTTTTGGCGTCACAGTCCATGTCCACACAGTCGGCCGGGTTCGCTTTGCTGATAGACATTGAAATGTCACAAAGTAACATTCAAATATAATAATAATACACACAAAATGCAATTTTAAAGAGGTGGGTTTTGAGATGGGATTTGAAGGTGGGAAGAGAATCGATGTTACGAATGTTGGGAGGAAGTGAGTTACATATTACATTTTTTTTTATAACTTTGCTACTGTGAATGGAGAATTTCTCCACTGTGAGACCATTTCTGATCTTATCAAAATAAAGAGAAAACATGATTATGAAATTAAAAAAAGCCCCTGAAATAATATCATCGATACTAACTCTGCTTTTATTGGAAAATTGAACAAAACAAAAGAGATATAGATACTAACAACATTATTTAAAAAGAATAACCTGACGTCAGGCCTGTGAATGAAGATTCGAGCATCCTTGGTGCTGTTGACTAAGTTCAAGTTCCAAACATGGACGGGGTGCTGCAGATCCTCGTTTAAAGGGTTGGTTATGAACATCACATTGGTCTGGCCCGAGCACACGCTGCGGAACCCCACGAACGTTGAATCTGGACGGGGCAAAAAGGTGACGCTCTTGGGGGAATACTCTCATCGGCCATTTTTACAACTCACCGGCCACTTCCATCAGGCCATTAATGGCGTTGTAGTTAAGGTTGCCGGGAAACGGCTTCACCGGAGCGTTGTTGTGTGCGGATGCGAAAGATGGCCAACAGATTCCCGATCTACCACCTGACCACAAGCACAAAGGAGGTAACTGACTTTTTGTTTATATTTGCCATTCTATGTCATGTATTAATTAATTTTACTAGTGTAATTCACCAATCTATAACTCCTACATTTGATCGTGTAAATATTTACCATTGATGGGCCTGGGTGCTCGGTGGACGTTACTACTGATTGTGTTAAAGTCATTGACATCTAATGTGTGGGAGCAGTTGAAGTGGGGGCTTCCGCCAACAATCACAGCATTCTTGGGGGAGGGGGAGCAGAAAATAAGGCCAGGTCATGGAGAATACATACTGTATTTAAAAAAGGCAGACTATTTTGACGTCTTACCTCCACGCGGACCTTCTTGTCAGCATACAAGTGGGACAGAGATGGCGGCTCAAAGATCATGGGCATGATTCCCATACCGTTGTCCACCAAAGTCACGTTGGACACCGTGATGCTCATGATGGTCTGGGAGGGATTACGAAAATAATGATGTGATAAATAACCCAGATGTTGTTGTCGCCATAACAAAGTGATGAGTGCCTACCTGGAAGTAGATTCCATAGTCAAAATTTCTCCAGATGAAGAAATCACGGATTAACGAGCACCCGGACAGCCCGTCGCGGTTCATAAAGACGCCGAAGAGACCGCCGTGTGCCTCGTTCTTGGACCAAGCTTCGTTTCCATTGAAACCTGCACAAGATTGTGTCACCTCTTGGAGAATGGTTGTTTTTAAAATGTATATTTTGTTGTATATTTAGTCAAAAAAAAAGCCTCACCCAGACATTGCTCGCCATCAATGTGGAAGGCAACTCGCTCATAGCCCGCCGCAATGTTGTGCTGCATCACTACATCTGCCCCTTCATTCACCTGATGCCAAGAACAATCCATTTTTTGCCCAACAAATACCCTCACAAACCCTAACTTTAAAATGATTAAATATTTCGGACCAACCTTGAAGGCGGCGCTCCAGTCATAATTGAATTCCTCCCTTCTGTCCTGGTAGGATCCCGGCCACAAAGTCATGGTAACTAAGTTCCTCCTTAACATAATCCGGTTTCCCCACACTCGGATCCCTGGACCATGACAGAATTAAAACAAAGACACAGCAGCTCAACTGAATAAAACATAGTATGTGTGTACCGTCGCCCACGGTGTGATGGATGACGTTGTCCTCTATAGCCAAGTCGTCTGTTCTGAACACGCCGATGGCTGGAGAGAAGCCGTTGTGGAAAGAGCAACCCTGAATGGATGAGTCGTTGGCCTGGAAGACAGTAGTCCCCTCAAGTATACCCTGCTGGTGTACTGAATAAAAAGATGATGGAGCAGACAAAATTTTCATGTACCCTTCCCAGGCCGATGAAGGCTACACTATATCGTGGGTCGTACTCATCGGTCCAGCCTCCCTGACCGGACTGAAAGAACTCTACATTCCGGAGTTGAGCTTTGCCTAGAAGAACAGTTTAAGGACAAGTCTTTCACAAAATCTGTCAACTAATTCAAGTTCTTCTAACGACATTCCTTCTTCAAGAATACCTCTAAAGTCAATCCCTTCAGAGGAGAATGCGCCGACAAGCAAACGGGCGCCAAATGATTCGGCAAACATGTCAGCATATTCGTCACCGATGATCTTGATATTTCTCGTCAGCAGGCCAACATCTGCCGCCAGCTTGTAGGATTGCGATATTCCCTCAACTGTGTGAATTTCACCTTGAACGGGAGACGGAGTCAAAACGTTTGGAAGGGCAAGAATATAAGCCTTTAAAAAAATCTGGAGATGTGTGAGACGTTTTTTTGAGGAGAGGTTTTGTACTCAGGACCACACCAGAAATATAAATCCTAAAGAAGCATTTGAATTAAAGGTGAACCATCTTCAATACTCAAGCGTCTCATATCTCGTCTGTCCCCTTGAAAAGTGTGTAATCATGGTTATTTCTAAAGTTTTTGCGTCAGCTAACCAACGTGAGTGTGGCTCAGAGGGCGGTTCAAGGTGAGGATGCGGGCGTCGGCTGAGACAACAGCTATCTCTCGCTTCTCCGTCTCCCAAACGCTGTAGCTGGTGGTAGAGATGATCACCTCGTCTCCAGCCTGTTCAAGTGTGAATATGTTCATCGCATTTCACAACTTGGTGACTAACAAAATGAAAATAAACTTTTTTGAAAAAAATGAGCTTGACCTTCCAGTCGACGGGCTCCATCAAAGTGAGTGTGTTGGACCCGGCGTTAGCCGTGGTGGCGAGCTTGGTGTGATACACACTGTGCTGTTGTCCGTAAAGCTCCAGGGTGCCAAACACACCCAGTACCTTGGATCCCTGATTGAGCCCATTTGGCAGAGGCCAGTCAGGGGTGCTATGGTTCCCTCTCAGTCTGATGTGGAGATCCCCAGTGAATGGTTCATCCTTCCAACCTGCGATAAGCCTGCCACCCTGGAACAAACCACACATTGCTTCTGTCCTCAACACTTGATGGCCATTAAGAGAGATTGCAGTTTTTGACCCTTACCTGAATAAAGATGTAGACAGCATTGATGACAACTGTGTGGTTGTGCGGCACAGCCCGCGACACGCGACTGGATGAGATGTTGGACGGTTGTGGGACCTCTAGGACTCCCTGAATAACCAGTTTATTGAGGGGAGGCGTATTGCCGTCCAAGACCACCCACTTCCCTGCGGATGAACATGTGAATTGTGGCATTTTGCATGATATCTTGGCTTGTCCCATCAAATGTTGCCAGTACAAGTCACTCCCACAAATTTTGGAATTTGCAAATGTTTCAATGCAAATTCAATATTACCTGATGGAATGAGCACATTTGCCCCCTCTTTTGGCACACTAAAGCCATTTTCAGCCGAGCTCTCCCAGAATGATGTGTTGGACCACAGACTGCAAAGCACACAGACTTCATTGCAATCATAGTCACTTCGTAGCTGGCGAGTGCTGAATGTTATCGTACATGAATTCATCGGGCCGATGGCTGGGCGGTGGCACAATAGTAGCAGGCGGCGGTGGGATGCAATTGTCGAAGAAGCATCGGTAGACCTTGAAGTCTACTGTTATGTCCAGTGAGTTACGATCCACGCTGCTGCGACGTTTGCGCTGGCTCGTCTTCCCAGACACTGGAAGAACCAAAGCATATCGATTATCAGCCTGATTTTGAATCACATTCGCATATCTCTAAAAGATTGTGTGTTTGTAGTAGGACAGATGTTGTGTGTGTGGTGTATTCTCAGCTGTTGGTACGCAAATAGCAAATTTCCCATTTCACATATGCAGTTTCTAAATTGCTAAAAATGCTTTCCACCTGTATAATTGGTGTATGAATGAATTAAACAAAAAAAGCAGGTCTCACCCATATAAAAGAGGTCTGTATTGTTGAGGTACCAGTCACCGTTGTGGTTAGTGTTGAAACTGAGAGGTAATGATGAGGCGTTTCTGTCGTCCAGTACTCGGACTTTGTTTGGATTCTGGCTGAAGTTGTGGTGGATGATCACAAATTGATCTGACTGTGAGACAAAATGAATGCTCGTGAGTCAATGCACAACCCAGTGTCATCATCGTCCTAGACTTTTGGGCTGGTGTACCTCAAAGCTGTAGAAAGTTGCACCGTAGGTGATGTTTGTGAGTTGGTCAGCCTTATCAAAGTACATGTTGTATGTGAGGCCGGAAGGTAGAATACCCATCCAGCCAAACTTGTGTGTCAATCTGTTCTTCAAGTAGGGAATCACACTGGTGCCTTTAAAAAAGAAAAAGTAAAGCATTATCATGATGCAACTTTAGATTGTTGGGGGTACATATTTCAAACAATTGGAGTGTTTTCCTTTTCACGTTTGATATGAATCTAACAGGTTTAATGTATCAATGCTAATGTCTGTTAGCTTGGAGAATCCGTGTATGTATTAGCACTGAGCTGCGTAGCACTCATGATATTTCTGTATGATCTGGGTGTCTATATGCAAAACATAAATGTTTAACTATGAACTAAAAGATATAATCAAGATCGTGTCTGTGTGACTTATACCATGGGAGTTGGTGAATATGAGATCCTTGGAGTTTAGAGAAGACGGAGTGGGATTATTCAGACCCACGCGATGAAAATTGACCGTGTGATCACACACAGCTGCAGGGAACACCAAGCTGAAGTCTGGGCTCTCTGAGCAATGCGCTGAGTCGAGTAGGCCGCTCATGGGGATAACTTTATGGTTGATATTCCCTGGAAAACAATGTCAATGTGATGCCAAAGAATATTTGCAAACTTGACGTGAATACCTGCCATGGCGATGGTTCTCAAAAATTATGGTACTGTGTATTGTTTTGAAAAGTGCTAAGATATGAATGGGCCGTCACTCGCTAACACAGGAATGGATTAGGTCAATTTGCTTTAGGTTTATGGGGACACTTGGAAAAAAAATCTCATGATAGAGCCCATAAGTGAAGACAAGGATACCTGTGAGGGAGCCGTCCATGTCCACCAGCAGCACCTCATGCTCCCACCTGAAGGCAGCCTTATTGGGGGAATTCACAAACTGTAGCGCACTTAAACGGACAGCCCAGCCACCGCAGCGATCCCCACATGTCCCATCAATCGTCGTCACCCCGATAGCTGCGCAGGAGTCACGGTCAAAGTTCAAGAATTTGGTGCCATCAACACTCATGCCATCAGCAAATGGTGTGATGATGCCTCGATGGGTGCAGTAGTCAACGCCTAATCCGAGTTCGTCCACGTGGCCAACAATGGTGGAATTAAACACCCCGGCTCCGCCGTCTTCCCCAAAGCTGGTGACTGCCCACGGAAGGATCAGTTTGCCTTCCACCCCAGCTTTCTCGTTGTTGACCGCAAGGAAATCCACAAACTGGACAGTGCCCACATTGACCCATTCAGCCCCTTTCTCACAATTCCAGGTGGTAAGGCTGTAGAATTTGGCGGGTTGGGGCATAGTGGAACCACAATTGCCATCCTTCATTGGAAAAAAGTCCTGGAAGATCCAGAGGCCGAACCAACCTTGTGAGTGCACCGTATTGTTGCGGAACTCCCCGAGGGGAACCTTCTTCTGGCAGACATTCGGGTCATAGGAGGGACCGTCGGGGTGCTCGTGCATGCGGTACCAGAAGCCAAAGTGGGTGCCACCTGCTGCGACATTGTGTCGAATAATGTTGTTGGGATTGGTCACCCAGTAAGCTGCTGGGGTGATGTCGTCATTCAAAAGGCTACTGCTCTGCCTGACGAACACAGCCAGGTTGTACTGCAGGATATTCTCCGTTTCAATGCCGTCTTCAATGAAGAAGGCACCGCCCATGATGTTGAAGATGACATTGTGCTCCACTAGAAGCCGGTGCGTGTTGTGGATGGTGATGGCCCTGTTGAACGTTTTGTGGATGGAACAACCACGGACATATGATTTGTATTCAAGGTTTCCCATCAGATGCCAATGAATGGGATAGCGACCCAGCCTGAAGGCCTGTCCTGCATGGTAGATCTGTGTCAAAGAACCAAACCATGTCAAAAGGTGAAGATTGAGGAAAAACTGCCCAATACAACAGGATTCTTCAGCTCAGAAAAAAGTGGTGATACTTAAGAGGGATTTGTTATGCTCAACATACGTCGCCAGTGCAGTACTTCTGGCAAAGTAAGAGGTTGTAAAATCCTTGAAAAGGTGATTGCCATAAATCCCAGGCTTCCAAAATATCTGGGAGTGTGCTAGGTGAAAGGCTTTATACAGTACTGAGTGAAGAATTTACCTCCACGTAGGTCAACCTCCCAACGACAAGACCCTCGTTCGTTCGGGGGGCGTGAAACATGATGCCAACACCAAATTCATCGCTGCCCGCCTCCTCCCCAAATTTTCCTTGGAAGCACGTTTGGGTGCTGAATTCTCCTGCACACAGTCATCAGTTTCATGGGAAAAAATGTTATTTGACCTGACTCTACTACCAGAACAAAACAATACCTGTGTTAAAACCAGCTGCACAGGCTTCAATCCTCTCCTGCCAGTCTATGTTTTGGGAGCCTCGTACCACCACGTTCCTGGTCAGCAGACCCACCTCCGCTCGGGCCTCAAAAGCCGTGCCATCGGGCAGGGTGACGGATACCCCGAGATGGGAGTACTTGAGGGGTTCGGTCAGGGTGACTGTCCTTCCATCGGCCGACACGCCTGCGATGATCTTTACTTCATTTTCTCTTTGACTGTGCCTGAGGGGAGATGAGTCGGTGGATCAACAGACAACATTGATACAGAAGTGGCAAAAGGACTCAATGTGTATTTAAGTAGAAGTACAGATACTTGTGTTTCGAAAATGACAACTCCTGTACTTGGGTAATTAAAGTCAAAAGTAGACTGAAATGCAATCCCATTATTTTCTACATTGTAGATCTTCTTGTATGTGTGCATTCACCGCAAGAGGGCAGGTATATGCAAACATTAATTTCTGACAAAACATAGGCATAATGGCTCAGTACGTTGCATAAACATTACTGAAGCTTTTCACAGAAGATAAATAACACCTGCTTGTAAGGATTGTTCATGTAACCGAACTTTTTTGTTCAAAGATGTATTTCCTTCTGTGTCACCATTAAATGATCAGACTCTCCTGGCAATTAACAGGTTGAAACCTCTCGAAATGTGTAATATTTTTTTAAAATTGTTTTGACATCTGAAAAGTAATGAGAGTCTATATCTACCTGTGGCCGGTAGAGGCAATGACAATCTCATCTCCCGTTTCCCATGTCACCGCCTTCATTAGTGTCAGCGTGGAGGAGTTTTCATCTGCGGTCTGGGCAAGATGGGTCCAGACAACTGGAACATATTTACCTTCAGGAGCAGAAGAAAAAAAGGACAGTTTTACAGTTGGACCAGAAACTCCTAAAAAAAACTGAACAATACACAAAAGGGAGATCCCTGTCAAATCTACCATGCAGGTCCAGGATGCCCTCTCTGATGGCCAGCGTTTTGGCGCCGTACACAGGAAGTTCGGGTGACCGTGGATGTCCATGCAGTGTAATGATGGCTTTGTGCTGGAAGGGTGCCTCCTCCAGGCCCACCTGCAACCGCCCGCCATCAGTGATGAGAATGTTTTCTGCCTGCAGCTCAATGTCGGCCTCATCGAACACCAGAGTGCCACCTGAACGCAAACAAGCAACTACTTCAGTCCTTTCAAGTGTAGTTGTTTATTCATTAATTTTCACTTTTAAGACCAAAGCCACTATGGGAAACCATCAAAACAGACTTGTCATCGGGAAGGAATTCCTTTTTGATAAGTCACCTTGAATTAGAAGCATTTTGAGTACGGGGGTGCTGATGTCTAAGAGGATGGTTTGTCCTTTGGTGATGATGGCGAATGCACCTTTCTCCGGTGGGTGCAACCCGCCCCATGTGTATTTTGAGGACCACACGTCAATGTAGAAGTAATAGGCGTTGTCCTAAAGCCAAAGACACATGACGGATGATGTTTTCCAGACCTACTCAGAATAGTTTAAAGCCAAGCAATGAATAGAGGCTTTAAGATCAATACTGATTTAAAGCTATGTTTGGTTCCAATTTTGAGATTCAGGTATACTGGGACTTGCATCACTCTCCTGCAAAATGACGAAAATTGATTTGTCCCATTCTCTTTCTACGTGGTTGAAATAACAACACAAGTACCGTCTTGGCGATGCCCTGGCCTCTGATGCCGACTTGCACCGTAGTCTCCTGAGACTGACGCTGGGCGCTGGTGACGCAGACAATGTGTGTGTCATTGGCCGACTGAACATCGCATACGGATCCAGCGATGGTCACGTTGACCTCATTCAAGTTGGGGCTGTGACACATAAAGTCGTCAGTGTTAACACGAGATTTAAGTATTGTGGTATTCATCATTCTTCCTTTACAAATTCAATAGGATGTGATTAACATATGATGTAATTTAAGATGAGTACTTAATTAATCCACGTGTGCCCTGCCATTGTGTTAAGCATGTGGTACATGAATAGGGACTGTTCCCTTGATGGCACCTGAAACCCGAGCCGCTGATGGTGAGCGCGGTGCCTCCCGCAGTGCCTCCCCGCCGTGGCGACACCTCCGTGACCACGGGCGTGAGATCGGTCTTGTACGTGAAGCCATCCGACATGTTGACGGAATTCAGCGTGTTAATTACAGCCACCGTGCAGCTCACCTCAGAGTTAGTGTCTGAATAAAAACATCAAAAAAGGAAGACAAAAAAGCCTCCTTATCCGTGGCAAATCATTGTCAAGGCAGACTGCATTCCTGCAGTCTGGTCAGTCATATACAATGGATTTCACCATATGTCAAGTGGAAACCCTCAGAGAACCAGCATGTTAACATTCTTTGGAATGATAAGCAGTTACATGGACATCAATGACAAAACAAGCTGATGTAAAAAAATGCATTCGGAAAATCTCAAACGGGTGCTCTTGTGATTAGAACTTTTACCTCATGGGCATGGAAAATGTCATATCATAATCATACCATTGTTGAATGGAGACAGGCAGAAGAGGTGTGTGGACGTGGACACTTCTCTGTTGATACTGCATTCTTCATCACAGATCAACACGGTGGAATGGAGAGGGTCAAAGCCTGAACCCTGGATTGTCAGTTCAGCCCCACCACCAAAACTACCTGAAGACCAGACAAAATGCTGAGTCAGTGCTCTTTGGTTTGAATTGCCCCCCCATGTTAAATGCTTACCCTCGTTTGGATGGATGGTGCTGAGTGTCAGTTCATAACGGAATGTGACGTTTGACCAGGCATAACCTTTGATGTGGTGGTAGAGCATTACATGGTACTCTCCCCCTGGATTGTCCCCAACGTTGCATTCCACCTTATTGTCTGTGAGAGTGAGGTTGTTGCAAGTTACTCCGTTCACCGTGATGGTCACATGCATCGTGTTGGTGCCAAACCCTGACCCAGTCAATGTAATTACTGAACCACTAGGACCTGCGATTTAAAAAGTACAAATGGCAAAATGTCAGGTAGGTTTTGACGGATGGATCTTCAAGACAAGAACATCATGCTTACCAGTCGCAGGACTGATTGAGCTGAGGATGGGAGTCTGGCCTGCAGAGTAGGTAAAGTTGAGAGGAGGATATTCCACATCTTGAACCTGGATCTTGACTAACACCTGTCCCTCATCATGTGGAGGCATCTGGCAACGAAGGCTACCGGGGTTCACCTCCTCAATCTCGCACCATTTGCTGTCGACCATCACGTTGGTGTTTCCCGGTAGGAAGCCGTTCCCTGTGACATGAAGCCATGTGCCCCCCTCAAGGCTGCCCTCACTTGGGCTAAGTGTGGCATGAGCCTGGCTGGCCAGGGTGATGTCTCCGGACGCCAAGCCTTTACTTCTCACAATCACTTGAATGGCATGCTCACCCGCAGGAAGAGCTTCAACCATTGCCGTAATGATGTTGTCAACAACAGCAGTGACTTGTAATTCGACGCCCCAAGCGAAAACTGCGACATCTGCAATGTCGACGCCAAACCCTGTGCCAGAGATGCTGACATTGTTGTCACCACGGATGTTGTCAGGAGAAATAGCAGTGACGTTTGGAGTGACGGAAGATGTGTAGAGGAAGGAGCAGTCTGAGGAACAGGAAGTCTGGATGCTTCCCCAATGAAAAACAACATCGCCTTCATGTGGCTGGGATGGGACGCTGTCACAGACTACCAAGGTGTAATTCATTGACACCACAGGACAAGGTTCTCCAGCAACAGTCAAAAGTCCCTCTGAGAATCCAGATCCTTGGATAAAGAGCCGTGTGTGACCGGTGTAGCTACCTTCAGAGGGCCATACCGAGTCGACAACCGGCAAAACGACAAAGCGACGCTCCAACTCATGAGCCACAGCAATGACAGCGTTGCCCAAATTCTTGACTGTAACCTCTACGGGTAAAGCAACGCCGATTGGCAGACTACTGTTGGCACTCAACTGGCAGAAGATTTCCCACTGGGTGCTGTTGATCACCTGGCAGGGCTCATCCCCTACTGTCACCTGCATGACACGGTAGATTGTCATCAAATAATATGATTCATCAAGGCGTCCATTTCTTGAGCTCAGGGCTTCTTACACTGGGTTCCGCCATCAAGGAATATCTAAGGAGAAAGTCAACGTTTAAAATGCCTCAAACCTCCAGTGCGCAGGTCACATTGCTGAAGCCGTCCCCTTGGATACGGATGACCTGGTGGTATGAGCCCTGGTTGGGCCAGATGGAGTGGACAATGGGGGTGAAGCAGGCTAAGGTGCTGAAGGAAAGGCTGTCTGATGACTGGTTCGTCGGATTGCAGTCCGGTGTGGCGACACACTCGTGTGTTGACCTGGAGCTGCGATGCGACTCTGTGGGCCGACGACAAAGCTACGACTCAAAATCTAATGCGGAAACTGAACCAGCACATCTACGATGAACCCTTCGCCAATTCAAGGTTTGTTTTCATGAATAAATCTATCAACAAATATTTTGTTAAAAAACTAAAATAAAATCACATTTACTTGCATTTTCCATAATGCCCTAGGATGCTTCTACAATTAACAGTCTGTTGTTAGATTATAAAACGTCTTCATACTGCCTGTCACATGCAGGGCGTCCAGACCCCAGACTTGGACGTTGACATCCATGACGCTTGTGAGCCGGGGCTGGACTCTCACAGCACCCCGTAGCTCTAACTTGTTGTTCCCATCAATGTACCCGCTGCTGTAGTAATACACACCAGGAATGGTGAAACGGTAGCTGAAGTAGCCTATAGGGATAGAACACAAATGGGTCAGGTTATTCTTTGTAAAGCAATTTACCTTGTCAATCTGACGGTGTCGGACTCCCCACAATGGAGGTGATATGTAGTGGATTGGAATTATGTTACATCACAAAACTGGAGCGCCCACACCTGAGGTGCTTGAAATATTGGCGCATGCCTTCATGAGACAATTTCAGGTGGATGCACTGGAGGATTGATGTGTTCAGGTTAGGAAATGCAGCAATGGATGCTTGTGTCAAAAATGTTTGTTGTATACATATATAAATTTATAAATGTGGACAAACACAAAGAAGGTGGTTGTATTGGGTGGGTGGAGGGTCATGGTATTTTAGCAGGTGCTAGGGTTCAACGCGTTTTGGGAAATCTGTGGGACATTGAGGATTTATTTTCTTCTTTAAGAAACTGCATTCTTTACCATTCCCAGGCTTTGGCTCTCCACTGGAGAACATGACGCCATGGTCGTTACTGGCATCACCGGGGCTGGGAACGTGGTGGACACCGATACGAATGGTATTTTGGAACATTGGTACTGCCCACCTCCACAACACTTTATCTCCGACCTTTATGTTGATGGAAGGGGGATCCCAAGAATATCCCTGACCGTGAACTGGAAAACACAGACAAGTGTTGACAAGACATGTTGATGGCAAGGTATTGTTGTTTTATAGATAATCCCTCAATTTTGCACACATTGTTCAATTTTATGGCCATAATTATATTTTCGTTCATATGTCATATCTGTGACTTTTTATAATCTCATAATTAAGGGGGGGGGGGGTAAGTCGGAGGTGAGAGTTTCCTCGCTCAAAGCACTTTTCGGAACGTGACTCCAATTGTTGTTGAGATTCCATTTGAAAGGGAACAAAGAGAGGGAAAAACAAACCTACCAGGGTGGCTCCCTTGGTTGGTAACAATGTGGGTGTCCTCCTGGGACTGCAGACGGCAACGTAGTTCTTTCTCTAAGGCCACCTGTACTTTGCATTCAGATTCGCCTAACACAGACACACACAGTGTGACACCATTGGAAACGGTAGCCTGGATACTGCAGCAAAATATGCTTTCTGAATGTTTAAACTAAGGGTTAGGCTGCTGAGCAGAAGATAAACATCATACAGCTAAGAAATTTGTATTTGTAATAAAATTGAAACAAATACAAACGTGTTAAAATTTTCTCTCTCTCCCTGTGTATATATATTCCAATTATATTATGTGGGTAATCAAGCTTATATTGCTTACCAAAATGGACTTTGTTTTCTGAGGCGTTTTGGCTGAAACCAGATCCCAAAATGGTGAGCTGGGTCCCTCCCATCAGTGAGCCTGTCCTTGGGGAAATGCTGTGGACTTCTAGGACGTACTCGATGCTTGTGTCCAAGCCATTGCTATTGAAATCAAACAAGAACAACCCCAAAATCCAATGTCAACCATGTTTATTTGACTAGAAAGTTAAAATGGCCCCCAGGGCTTTGCTATATGGCCTTAAAACAAAACAAAACGTGTCATTTTCATTGAAATAATTGCCGACATACAGTTCAGTTTTACTCTATTTTTTAAAAAAATTATTTGGTACAATTTCCATTTTACGTTTACATAGTACCTGGTCTGTGCATAACCATTGGTCCCAACCTGGACCTGCACGTCATGTAGGCCCGGTGACAGCACTGGCAATAGGCAGGTGACATTTGTGGACGTCCACAGTTCAATGTTGCACTCCTCCTTGCCCACATACACTCTGCTGTTGTTGGATGGCTCACCCATATTCGACCCCAACACAGTGAGGACGCGATGTCCTGATAAAATAACCACACACATTTGTGAGATTATTTTTTCTCCACCAAACATGCCGTTCCCTTCATTATTGTTGCCATTGTGTGGGGGTAATAGAGCATGAGGTGCAGACTTCTGATAAACATGCGGCAAGGTTACATCAGAAAAAACTGAAGCTTGAGACTTAACACTCTACCCTTTCAGGGGATTGGCAGCAACCAATATGCAGCTCTGGGTAATTGTTGATTGGTAGATGGATATTGTTTACCTGCTCGGGTGTATAATTAATATAGATAATTAATTAATGGGTTGTCATTGATGATTCACAATAAATGCACAGTTGCACAGTCAATGACTTTACAATTGATACTCTGACTGAACCCACCCACCACAAGTCACAATTGACTTGGACTTGATATTATTGTTAGTTTATAAATCCCAAATTCTGTATATATAAATGTGGCTAATTTTGACACATATGTGATTGGAATACAACATACTCAAATAACATGTCTTTTAAAAAAGCACATGCAAATTTCAAATATTGAACTGTGACCATGAAATCATGTGACGAAACACGATCGTGTAGATTTTTTTTTTTTTAGTGTCTGGCAGGATTCATGTGACTGAGCACATAATTGCTCTTACCAAAGACAGTGGTCTTGGCTGGGCTCAGATCGGTAATCTGAGGCGTCAGGGCGAGGTCAAAGGTGAAGGTGTCGCTGGCCTCCTCGCTCAGGCCACCGACGCTCACTGTAACTGCCTGTGAGCCTGCATTCCCCTAAGCCATGCAAGTAAAGTGGGACATTTAGTCACTGAGAATTACAGTGGCTAAATCATGATATGGATCTAAACCAAACTGACACCTTTCTAAAGGGGAAAACTAACAAATACTTTAGTTTTTCAACAATTCATTAAGTGGATCAGCACCAAATTATCATTCAGCAGCTGTTTCAGGTTTTGTATATGCGATGTTTGCAATTGCATAGAGTAAAAAAACCTGCTTCACTCGTCATGTTTACTACCAAATGTTTTTTATTTTTGTTGTGAGAACTCACCACTGGCGTTGTGCATTTGAGCTCTGTGGGACTCGCATGGACCACCTCGCACACTGCGCCACCAACGGTGACGGTGGTGTCCCAACTGAAGCCGAAGCCCTTGACGGTCAAAAGCGTTCCCCCTGAGAGATGCACAAAACAGCCATCGAGTCCTGCCACTTCGACTTCTTTCGTCACCTCTGGCTATGTGAGTCGTATGGCAATTTGAGGTTTACCCGCAGTGCTCCCAGACATGGGGGAGAACGAGGAGAGGATGAGCTGGTAGGTGAAGTTAAGGACACTACCACCTGCAAAACGAGGACGACCCAGGGAGGGGAAGTCAATCCATACTGGGAAAGTACCCGCACGAGCACTTCCCAGTCTGCACACCAGGCGCACAGCTGCAGGAAAAAAAACCCTCTTAGTTTGCCTCAGTTCATTTAGTTTCATTAGATGAAATTGGTTCTGAACTTACCTGAGACTTCCTCAACAACACACTGGGCTTCTCCCACTATGATTGAGACACTTTCATTGCTGAAGCCACTGCCAGTGACCGTCAAAAGGGTCCCCAGTCCAATGGAACCTGGTACGGTTGGACTTGTTAGATTGTTTTTTTTTTAATTTGATCAGCAGTTGGAAAAAATAGCTAATATCTGTAAACCCATCATGTTCCAAAATCTCAGCATCCAAAAATAAGTTACAATTAGGATTCAAACACCAGTTTCTGGCAATGAGGATGAGGAAATCACCTAGAGATGGGCTGATTCCATTTATTACCGGTGTCTTCTCTGCCAACCATTCAAAGCCACAGTCTCCGGAACACTTCGAGGGAATGCCATTGATATAAACCTCCACCTGTGGGAATGTCAGAGTTCTTGTGGAAAAGGTTTTGATTTGGAAGGCATCATCTGTTGAATTATACGTGGAACTACAATGAAACAGAGTAGCTGCCAACGGTGATCATCCAACTTCAAACAGATTTAGCAGTAATGGCATAGTGATAAATGTTGGAATAATACCTGCGGTTTGATCTCCCCGACACGAAAGAAGTCTCCCATCAAACTTGATATCATCTGTCCTCCTTTCTTCTTCTCCTGGGCCCAAATAACCACATCCTTGCCTCGAAGCGATGAACCGTCAAGCTGGAGGAGAGGCTGGTCTCCTGGCTGTGTCAGCCACTTTACCACCCACTTGGGCCTCCTGCACGTTCCGCCATATCTGACATCAACCACACCCATACCTGCAATTCCCTCCAGGGCGTACTTAAGGTCCTCTGCCCCGATGTCCACGGACAAACCTGAGAAGCAGCGCTGGTCAGCCAAGTTCATTGCTCATGGTTTTACAAAGAACCTGTTCAACCTTCATATGACAACCTCTCATATCAAATTGTGACTGAGCTAGTATTTCGAGAAAGTCTTGGCTACCTTCAATACGTTGTCCATGCATCTCCACGTCAAAAGTGCCATTTATGGCAGGGGTAGCTTTGTGAATGCGAGTGATGGTGATTCTTGCTGCCCCTTCCTGAAACGCGCTCATTTTCTCACTAGTGTTGGACATCTTCAAATAAACAGTAAGACAAAACGATTCAACCAAGGCACGGACGATGCTTGTGGGAGCTCTTTTGATGAATTCCTTTACCTGCAGGAAGCCAACATCTATGAGGGGGAAGCCAAAGCTACAGTCCAATGGTGTGGCTGTGATCTCATAGCAGATCTGTGAAGCATTTGACTTTGTATCTTTTATGACAGAGATCTCCTGGAACGCACGACCAGAGCCCTCAAATGGTGAAGGTCTCCTCATGTAGGGAACAGCTAATGGAATAGTACACAAACACTATGTAAGAATTTTCAGACAACGGAATATGGTTGCTCTCAAAGCAGTCACGCTAAAACCTGAACTACTTACTTTGTTCATCCTGGACAGTGCGCCTCTTGCCGATGTGGACGGCATCCACGTAGAAATCTTCCCCAGAGTCATCTTTTTCCAAGTAAATTTCCTCAACAGTGTAAGAGCTTCCTTTGTATTCTGTCTGTAAAGACATGTGCAGGTCCACACACTTGTAGCTCCATCTGTGCAGAAATAAGCCAAGTCGTCAGCTGTATTTTAGACTCCTATGTGATTTACTGGATGCTTTTTTTACTTACACGTGGCCTTTATTAAAGACTATATTCATCTTTGCAGTCATTGTCTGAGTAGTGCCATCAGGGTTCTCATATGTAAACTTGATCCCGATTTCATCTTTGAGCATTCCCTTATGTGCAAAGCAAAGCTGGAAGATAATGTGGTTTTAATACAAATAAGCGTCACCTTTCAACTGTGCATCCACAAATAACGCATATTTACCATTGGATACTGGTTCAGGGAAATTTCCCCGTAGGCTTCGCCGGATTTTTTGGTGTAACTTTTCTTAAAAAGAATCTTAGCGTTTTGCAGTGACCACAAACCGCAGAAAGCATTTCTTGTAGGAGTCCCTGCATCGCTGCCAAACTGCTCAATACAAGAGTCAGGTAAGCTCGTTTTCAAAATCAAATTTTGACAAGTTGATTATTTCGCCAACATCACTTCACTGACCATGCTGTTGTCATCTTCATAATCCTTGAAGAACATCACATCTCTTCCTTCCTCGCTGAGAATCTCAACGGGACACTCAGCCTTCATCAGGTCCTCCAAAACAGACTGGACCTGGTCACGGTCACCCAAAATTCACATTATGTTTGTGATGAACATGAGCAGTTTGAAATTAATGCTGGAACTGACCTTGAAACTGCTGGCATTGTAGGGAATGGGTTTGGAAGCAACCCCTCCCCAAAGCAAGGTGAAGGTTTCCATGTTGCTCCTGCCTTTCGTCACCTCAGAAACAGTGATGTTGGTATACAGGTCATGGCTCTCATGATAAAGAGGCTTGAAGTCACCTAGGAGTCAAAAACAGCTGTGGCTCGACAGTTGACACAAGTCCAGTGCAACTCTTTGAGAAAGATTTTCACCTCTGTCAGAATAGAAGGTGATTGTGAAATGAACTCCATCATTGTCCTCGTCCCTAGTAACTTGGACATAGTCGGGTTTGATTGACCACAGGCTGTTCAAGGCTCTCTCCACCACAGTTGCGGTGGCGCTCACCGCGATCAAACCTTAAAGGGATTTAAGAATATTCATTTGATGTATCATCTTTTGGGAATGATACACAGATCCATTACAGCAGCTTTGTAGCTCGTCGGAGTTTGACAGTGCATTGAAAGTTACCAGTGATTGCGCCTTCATAGCGCAGACGAAAGTAGATATTTCCACACTGAGAGCCAATGCAGCTGCTATTGACGCTTACTTTCTGTACTTCTTTGACACCATTCACATTGTTGGGCCATGACTCCAAGGTAATCATCTGGAAGAGGCCAAAAACCGGTGTCGGACTCGCCGAGATCTACTTCTTTTAAAAAGGGACGAGCCATCCATGTACCTGTTTCTCATCAAATGCCTCATAGTCCACCAAAACATGCTGCACTTCGTTGACAGCATCGTTCGTTTGGGCTTCTGTAAATGGACTTTCTTCGCGGAACATGGCCAAGTTGATTCCAGCAACTCCGTTATATTCTTGTTGCAGGATTTCAATGTAGTAGCTGCAGCAACAATGCAATGAAAGTGGAACTTTGCAGCTCTTGTCAACATAGAGAGTATTGTGGTATTCAGTGGTTGGCCATGTATTTTGTAACCTGGGCCTTCAGTGGAGATTTTGCTCTGGCCAACCAATAATCCGAGGCGAATTTGAAATGTGATTGGCTGCACAAGTCCCATTGTAACCATAGAATGTTATATCTGCCCGCATGTTTGATTCGGAAGGCCTTGACATGGCAGTGCATAAGAGGCTGAACTCTGACTTGACCAAACATCTGTGAGATGTTAGTTTGTAAATGTTGGCCTGTGATTCTGATGGCCCGCCATTGTAGGAATCAATCTTTGCACTTACGCGTTTCCTTTCTCGAGGGTCATGATATCTGACTTTTGCGAAGCGAGCTTTGTGTAGTCTGAGACATAGCTCGGCTGATAGGCCACTTGGACCTAAAGAGGTGTTTGTGAAACAATTGTTGTCAAGGAAACATGTGGTTTGGGGGGAAAAAAGCATTAATGTGCTTTTAATTGTCATGCCTTGTCCTCTGGGCGACTGGAGTTGCTGAAGTACAATTCGCAGCGATCGTCGCAGTTGAGGTAGATAGTGTAGTTGCCACTGGCCGGTGGCACAAAAAAGCCAGTGGTTCTCGTACTGAAGTTGTCCAGTTCCGGCGCAAATTTGTAAGGCATGGAGTCAATCCAAAGCTCCCAGTAGCCTTCTTTGCGCTCGTTGTAATTGTGAATGTCATCTAGTTGGGAATATCTTGTGTCGTTCCACACCTGCATCTTCAAGCCTCGGCCACCTGGGTTGGATGCCATACAACGGGGATTAGATTTTATTTGCGCTATGGAGCACTTTTGACAATGAGTCCTGATGGGTTTGACTTTGCTTGAATTTGTTTTACTGTCTCTGTCCCCACTTGACCAAACACTGTCACAATTTTTAACCACTTTAAGTCTGTCATCATTCTGACAAATCTCAGGACATCAGCCTTTGACTTTTAATACGACTTTTGTCCGCTCACCATTGGTACCAATGCTGAAAACATCTGACTCCTACAAGCAAGTATTTATTTTCACAGACGGGCAACAGTGATCCAAAAAGCTGTACTGGAACCCAATGTCATCAAAAACTTAGTTCGCCAGTTGCTTTAAAGATCAACTCAAGTGAGCATCGTTATCTTTCGCTTGAACAACTTGATAGCAAAGCGCTATCACTCTCGGAATCATCCGTTCAGTCAAGCTTTTGTTACTACTGAGTTCCAGTGCAGTCCTGTGGAAAGAGTCTCCCTGCTTTGCACGAACACCTCATCTGGTATTTTAATCGAGGTTTGTTGTGTAGCAGGCCTCTGCTGTCAAGAGCAGGTACTCTTTTGAACACCATGACAACCTTAAAAGAAACGGTGCTTGATGCGTGACTTTGTCATTTATCATTTCATCTCATTTAGCTACAAAGGATCAAAGTGTAAATGAGTGATGGTGAGACACGGTGGCGTGTATAGCATGTCTTTCCACATGTTTTAAATTCTTGGAATGGACATTGACAAAGGTGTCTGTGGAAATAAGCCTTTGAATGTCTCACCTGGGTAGACGGTCATGTTGTCGGCACGACTATTATCCAACTGCTGCTGTTGGGTCACGCAGGTGATTTCGTCGTCACGCAAACTGTTGATTTCACACGGCAGCCCTGTGAAATTGTTGGAGTAGAGCATGGATTTTTTTAGGTGGTGGGGGTTTGTACCAGTACATTCAAAATGACTTGCGATGCCCTCAGTTGACCAATATACTGTACTTATGACATATTTGCATGGTGGTGTGCTCTGCCAACTTTTTTTGTTTTGTTTTTTGGGGACTTAGCAGAGCTAAGTGACCACGAAACAGTCTCTGTTATCTGCCAAGAGAATCTGTGCGATTGCCATACCCAGCTTCCTTTGCATTGTTGTCGCGTACAGTATGTGCACCCGTTGCTTAGACAAGGATTATCGCTGTTGCGTGCGAGTCCACAGTCAATGTTTTCCCCTTTTGTCATCTCATGATTGAAACACAATGTCTGCTGAGGCATTGTCACGGAAACAAGGGTAGGGACTGAGCCGGGGGGGGGGGGGGGGTGTTTGCGATTACCTCCCACAAGAACACGTGCCGGAAGGTCAGTCTCGTCGAAAAAGTGCCCGTGGATGGTCAGGAGAGTTCCACCCATGACGCTGCCGGTGGATGGTGTGATATGTGTAACCTCTGAAATGCAAAACACAGTTTAAATGGATTCTGATCATTTGAATAAATTTAAAATTTACTTACCCGCAAATGTCTGAAACATGCCAAGGTGTCCAGTGGCTGAGATCCTTAAGAGGTTCTTTTCCGGTAAGCTCCTGCATTCAAACATCATGAAATGCCAGAATTGTTTCTTTATTTAATAACTTTGGGGGGAAAATAAAACATTTTACCCCTACCTGCCATAATCTGCATCCAAAATGTAGCTCATGTTGTGATGCCCTATGGGGAGTTTTGCGAAAGTTGTTACAATTTATGCATATATTTTTTTAGCTCCACTCTATCAAAAAAATACTGTCTTTACCAAAACATACACACACAAAATATAATACCGTATTTTCCGGTGTATAAGGTGCACCCAAAAGCATTTCCTTATGTGTGAAGTAATATTGAGCCACATCAGGTCTCTGTCAGCAGCCACCGAATCCATTTCCCCCTGTAGAAGTAGTGCGTAACCCTAGCAGCCTCTAATGTAGCGCCGTATAATATGATGTGCCTTATATTTGGAAAACATATATATATATATATATATATATTATAGTTGGAAAACATTTGTCATTCATTGAGGGTGCACCTTATACTCCGGTGCGCCTTATACACCGGAAAATATGGTACATTTCAGTCAGTTAATGTAACTTACCGACATAAGTCCCTGTCATTTTGCAGCTCATATATCCCCAGACAGAGGTCTCCGAATCGAGGCTCAGATTATATCTTTAAAGACACACATATCGGAATTAAACTACTCCCGGCAATATAAATATGTTGCTCTTTATGGCATCTGCAGTGAGTATGAAGTACATTTAATCAACTTTATTTTGTATGTGTGTAATATTTACAGTTCATCAGAATCCGTTTTGAGCAGCTCGCATGGCATCCCCTTCATGTAGGCCCTGCGTCAAGGAGCATAATGACAAACTCACCAACCAACCATCAATTTTCTAAACTTTTTACCCTCGCAGGGGTGCTGGAACACCTCCTAAGAGTCTTCGAGCACTAGGCTGGGGACACTCTGAACCGTTTTGCCCGCCAATTGCAAGGCACACATAGACAAACAAATTTCACACTCACAATCACACCACGGGACGATTTAGAGTGTTCAATCGGCCTGCAATGCGTGTTTTTGGAATGTGGGAGGAAATTGGAGCACCCAGAGAAAACCCACGTAGACACTGGAAGACCATGCAACCTCCACACAGGAAAGCCAGAGTCGAACCATTTTCCCCGTGAGGCCCACATGCTCACAAGTCGTCCACCGTGTTGCCATGAACTAACCAAAAATGCTAATTTATCTAATGATGACTGAAAAAATACAAACCATAGGCTATTTAAAAGCATATTGTCAAATTAAAACTGTTTTTTTTAATGTTAGCTTTCCACCACAACTTACCAATCACCTCTTCGGACCGTATGACTTCTTACCTGAGAAACCTGATATTCCTCCCATTGGAGCTCAGCGCAGTGTTGCTGCCATAGACGTCCGTAAAAATACGTCCTCGCACCGTCACCAAGGTCCCTGCGACAGATGATTTTCAACTTTTAGAAGTTCGCGCAGTGTATGAGTGAATGATTTAAAGCCTTTTTCTTTAATTAAAAATTTAAGATGTCACCTGGAAGACCGCTGACGGGACTGAGAGACTGGATGGTTGGTGTGCGATACCATCGTGTCTGATGGGAACAGTGAGATGTTACAAAACACCATTAAAAAGAAAAGAAGACAAATGATTTATTTTCATGTGGACATTTGGGACTCTTACGTAGAAGCTGCAATGGTAAGACTTGATATGACCCCTGCATATGTCTTCATCAGGAATGGGAATCCCATTGATACTGACACGGACCGTGTACCGGTCACTTGGCATGGGTCTACCAAAAATAAGATGATGTGGTGAAGTGACACAACTACATTCTGACTACAAGGTGAATGATTTCCATTGGTATCCATAAATTTATTTGCTGACAATCTCAGTACTGTTAGGTTCTTCTTTGGACTCAAGATTTCACCGTGTTGTTTCTTGATTTCATTTGTACACCCCTATTTTGTTTAGTTGTTGTAGTCTATACCTGGTATAGCACATGATCTGGTTGCCATGCGTGGAGTCTCTCTCGACATCACACGGGATGGACAAAGTGTCCGACACCAGTGTCACGCGGTTCCCAAATGTGTCGTTTTGAGGATTGAGCTGGAATTGTCCTTCTTGAGCGAAACCTTTTTTTGTGGGACAGGTGAACAAACAAAAGACTTAAACTGTAAATGAATTGTAATGGAAAGGGGTGTGTGTGTGCGGGGGGTTAATGTACCTTCTCCCGTCAGAGTGAGACGCGTCGCTCCCTCTGTACTTCCTGTATGCGGTCGTACACTATGCAGGCGCTGAGCATCTAGAGAAAAACATCACGGTGATCAGTTGAAAAGAGAAATGGGATGACAACTATTATTGACACTGTTGTTGTGCCCATTGTTCCTTTATTGCTTTTGATTTGAGGTCAAGTACTCGTTTTACATGGTCTGTGTCTTCAAAATGTTGCAGTTGATGTGTGAATTGTGTCATTATTTGTACTCACAGCTGCAGCAGCAAAGTGCGAGGAGGAGAGCCGCCCGTCGGACCGCCATCCTTTGCCGCTGCGACGTCGGGAAGACAAAAAAATGTCAATACACGTAAGTAAAATGTGAAAAATAGTCTTTTTCTCACCTCTTCCAAGTCTCAAAAATCTTCAATGTCTCTTGGGGTCATCAAGAAAAGAAACAACAGGAACTTGTAGTGGAGTTTTTATTTTTTTTTTTTTTCGTTTTGTTTACTGTGGTGAGTGGTGGCTCTTTATTAAGGTAGCCTCACCTGCAAAGTGGGCTGATCCCGCTTGTGAACTTCCCACGCCCAGATGCTCAACCATAACAAAACTGGTACTGAGACAAAAGAGCTGTCAACTGGCCATCGTATAAGGGTGTCAGGTATCCCAATTTGGCCACCGCTACTTATAACGCTATCTGGATTTGTTGTAAACTATGAGGTAAAAGTCACATTTTTGTACAAAGGCCATTTAAGCTTGTTCACCAAGCCATGACATGATGAAAAGCCGTAGTCGTTGTTGCATTCGTTTTGCTTCCATCCCTCTACAACCCCCCTCAAAATATCACGGAATAACCGTTGAATTTATTTAACAGTAAAATTGTTCAATGTACAGGGTGCCCCTAAAATCTGGACACATAAGATAATTGGTTGTTTCTATTTAATTCTACAAAACCCCTTTTTTACACTTTCTATAACTTAACTCATTCACTGCCATTCCCAAATTTATTCTGGAATTAAAAAGCACCACAACGTGGAGCGCCATTCGTGAATTTGTTCGGGTTTTGGTTATTCTTGCGGGGCTGCTGGTCAGACCTCTGGCAATGTTTTCCCTTCCACAATGGGGCAGCATTTGCCTTTTGTCCATGTTACAGCTTCAGTTGTTGTTAAAGACCTATATAAATCAATATAGATGTGCTTTATTGTATTTTGTACAGCTGCCCCCATTTCAAGCTACGATAACTCCAGACCCATATTGGATTGGATTGGATTGGATTGGATTTGCCTTTATCAGTCTCACAGTGGAGAAATTTACATTTCACAGCAGCAAAGTGATGAAAGGAACTATAATTTAGGAATTATCTGTTTTTTTCTGATGAAAGAAGAGAGTCTAAGGTTGCTAACGCTGTACTGAATGTTTATGTAGTCCTGTGGGGCCTGCAATTGGAGTGAAAATGACAAAAACCCTGGCACTGGAGTGGACAAATACAGTTTTTGTAGCCACTGTCAGCAACATACTAGATTATGTCTCTTATTTAACACACGGCCACGGGAAATGTAGCATGACATAAAACATCTTTAAGATGTTATGAGATAAAGGACATTTTTCACGTTGTCACTGTCTTTGCCGTGTCAAAACAAAAAACAGCAAGCACTGATAACCAAAATAAGCATGAATTTTATTTCTTTGCTTCAAAAAAAAATATTGCATAACAAACTAAGACAAACAAAAAAATGAAACGCATTACAAAATACCATGATGAAAATGAACCTCAGTCTGGGTTTTACTGATGGATCTAGCTAAAGTGGGTTTAAAAGGGAAAAAAAAATCTGTAGACAGCAGAAGTGTTGGTCACAAGGTCGCATGTTGAGCTAGAAATGCACGGATTCTCTGCAGGAGCTCCTTTTTCACGCTGTCGGGAACCAGTGCTAAGGGAAAGAAGGACAGAAAATAACAAAATTGTTAGTTGAATGACATTGCGAATGCTAATTTTGATGTAACCATAAAAAACTGCAATGTGTAACACCAATGTCCTTCCTCAAACGTATGAATGTTTGTCTCTTTGCAGATTCTCAGTCATCACGCGCCACCCATGATCATCTGACAAGGTTGTCATTTTTATTTTTCTTATGAAAATGTTCAAAAATGTATTTGTAATTTTATTGACGTTATAATTACTCACTACTTTCCTCCTAAAATAATTCCATTCGTAACTGTGTTACTTATTATTTCATGATTTGAATTCGTTTTGAGGAAAAAGTAATTTGTTTTCCTTTTTTTTACTGAAGTCCTTTGAAATTTTAAGATTTATTAGTAACTTTCATGGGGGAGTTTGAGTAGGAGAGAAAAAATGGGTACTCAATTAAAATGTTAACCACAATTTTATATTTGACATTTAGAAACACTGACTGGCATGTATTCCTTTACCTCTTTAAAAATAATAATGAATTGCAATATTTTATTTCTTTAAAATGTACATGTACCGGTACGGTGTATCATACTGTCCCCTGGTGGCCATTGTGTGTACACGAAGAGCAGCGGCATGATGGCCATTCAATTACAGTAAAGTCTCGTTATATCGATATTCAAGGGAGTCCGAAAAATATCGATATAACCGGGACTATCGATATATCCGACCCTGTTTGCATGTAATTTTCTCCGTGCGTGCATAGAAATAGTATCGATATAACCGGGACTATCGATATATCAGATATCGATATAACGAGACTTTACTGTATAATATTAGTGTGATTTTTATTCGGTACAAAATTGTGTATTATAATTTTTTTTTATATACTAAAAAGGTTGTTATAATTTTCACACTGTTCTTATGGGGGCTCTAATAGACGAATGGCATTTCCATTTATTTCAATGAGTACCTGATTTGAGATATGACGATTTGGATACAAGCATAAGTGTAAATTTTGATTCCTATGATCTCTGAATCACTCCAATCAATGACAGTTTTATTTTTTTACTCTTTTATTTAATCATATTGCGTTGTCCATTATGAACTGTTTTGAGCATTTTGGCCATGAGATTTATTTTAGGAGAAGAAATCTGTGCTTGATAGTCAGACCTCCTAGTCAACAGGGCATAGAGCAGCACTCATTTTGAAGAATGTCAGCAATAATTGACCTTTTGACAGTTGACTGCTTTGGGCCAAGAGTTGCTGCTTGGAATTTATGTTGATATAAAATTGACAGGACAAGTGAGCTCATTGTGTTTTATCGTCAATGTAGGCGACAACTTGTTTTTAGCTGATGTGTAAGACGTTTCTATACAAAGATGTATTACCTCTGCCTTTCGGTGTAATTTCATTGACGAGGTCCTCCACTGTGACGTGGTCAAGGCCTTTTTCTCGAATCACATCTGCACACACGCGATTCAATGTAACACTTGTGAAAGAGACAATTTCACAAAATGTAGAAAAGAGGCATGATCACAATTATTACCTTTGCAGTGTGCCTTAAGCTGATCCTTCCAACCGCACTCCACCAGCTTTGCCCTGAGCAACTCTTTCAACCTGCAGAAATGGCAAAGGTAGTCACACAAGTGGAAGTACAGACAATTGCACCCTCTCAAAAAAATTGGTAAAATCAAGTGGAGTTTTTTTAAACTCCTTTCAGTAAAATGACAAAGGACAGATACCCATAGCATCTACTCGAGTACAGTTGTAAATAGTATTTGGACTTTTGTAGAACTGACACATTGTGCACAGTTGTACATTCTCACTTTGTATTGTGCAAATGTACATCGTTTTGTAGCCAAATGAGTGTAGAAAAAGTCTTTCTGAAGAAAAAAAAAAGATCAAAAACGCCCGTTGTTTTTGTAAAGGACTTCAGTTCGCTCACCGCTCCCTCTCGCCCATTTCGATCAGCTTCTGGTTAATAGCAGCCCTCATCTGTGACTCCTTGCTCATGATCTGAGGGGGAATAAAAGTAAATAAGCACGTACGAACGTATTTCAGCGAGGCAAAAGAGTGACCGATTGTGAAATTTTCCGTTGGTTTACCTTTTTACTGTATCTGATCTGCTCGGGAGCACGCTGTCCCTCGTTAATAAAATACCGGCAAAAACACGGCTTGAACTACTTTTTTTTCCGCTCCGCCAGGTCCTGTTTGATAAATTCGCACAAAATGTCAGGTTATAATTACATTATTTAATCTGAGTAATTTGTTGATTAAAATTACATTATCACAACCGTATGTCCTCATTGATTATTTTGTAATAAAATTATACCGGCGCCTCAACTTGAACTTCCCATTTCTGTTCGCTGTTAAAATAACCCCGACGGAAACAAAAATCGCTCGTCCTGCAAGTGCACCATAACGTGGTCTTTCCACCCCTTCTCTCCAAAAATAAAATAAAAATACAATTGTCATTTGAAATATTAAACAAACAACATGCCGACGTCTAATTATACCCTAAAGGTGAACAGGGAGCTGTTGGACCCAAACTTCGAGAGTTACCGACTATCCTTGGACGTCATACCGACGTACAACATTGAGCTGGACGCTGGTAAGCTTGAAGTTAGCTTTCACCAGGCACATACTGCACGCAATTATGTCATTTTACACAAGAAACCCCCATAAATATCAGATTTATATTTTGTGATTGCATTAAGAAGTTTATAAATCGATCCAGCATTTTAAATAGTGTGTGCGATTCTGCAAGATTAGGGTCACCCAGGAAAATAGTGCTGATGTACAATATCAGCACCGTTTAGATTGTATGTATACATTATTATAATTTACTTTTATCATTTATCAAATCTGATAATCGCTTCACGGCCTCCCTTGATTTTTTTTCTTGGCAATGTTTATAGGTAAAAAGAAAATACATGTTATCCCGATAAAAGTTGTAATTCCGTTTCTCTAAGTATAGCAAGTATTAAATATCCCCATTTACAGTTACTGCAAAGTACTCTCTCTGCACTCAGTTTCATTTTAGTGCAATGTGTTTTTGAGAACCCAGCACGACCAAATGCAGTTGTTTTGCATTCCAAAAACATATATTTTAGCTTCACTGAAGTCTTTACATTGTCCATCAATGTGTGACTCTATCTACCCTATAATTTATGCCTTCTTCCTTCGTTCTTGTGTAATTTAGATTGACTGACAACCAATCGTGTCGTTCGAAGTAAACTACGATAGGCCCATTCCATCCACAACCCAAAGGAAGTTGGATGGATGTTTTTGGGACTCATATTGTCAGGCTAAGCTAATTAGGTTGGCCGAAAGCCATCATTCAACCTTTAATCATGCCTATTAGGTGACCGAAAAGTGGCTCATCATGTAAATTACACTATTTGTCCAGCTAGTGAATAGAGTTGCTTTTTGTGATGTGGCCACATTATGCTTTTTTTTTTGTTGTTGTAAGGCTGGACAATAGTGGCCTTGTCATAAAATCTCTATTCCAGTTCTAATTGATGTATTTTTTTTGTTTTTGTCCCCCTATGACATCATCTAAGGTGTTTTAAAGTATTTTTTGAAGTTACAAACCTGGTATTTTTCTTGCCCTTATTCTCCGGCTGACCTTTCTGCTCTCTTGTTTCCATGCAGCTGTGGAGGAAGTGACTTTGAAGGATTCCCAGTACACGCTAGAGCACATGCGTGCATTTGGCATGTACAATTACCTCCACTTGGACCCTTGGTACCAAGACAGCGTGTTGTTTGTGGACTGCAAAGGACGAGTGCTCAGTCTCACCGTCACTTTGGTAGGCTTTTATGTATGCCTCGGGTATATTTCCTGGGCACGATCCTCTACTCTGTTTATTGTTTATATACTGTTTATTTTGCAATGATGCTTCGATGCCTCCGTTCACCAGCAGGTGGTGACCAACAGCATCACATGACTTTAAATGCTTTGTATCTTTCATTAATGAATAATCCAAGTGGTGGACACAATTTTTGTATAGGATACGGTGCTGGGCAAGCCAAGAGAGGTATTTCGCCTACCACCTGAATGGAACCAACGCGAAGACCGTGTGTGCCCCTCCCTCAGTCTCACATCAGCCACCTGGGCCGCCCTCTCTGATGGCGCCGGGCGACTCTACCTGCTTCGTACCAGCAAACGGGGAGAGAGTACCTATGGAAAGTGGGAGGTTCGATTGCTTGCTTGCTTTCTTGTTGTGCAAGATGGTGAAAGAAGGTTACGTTCCTCATCAAGTGTTTAATGCTGAGGAAACCGGCCACTCCATTCCATCAAGCCATCAACGACCATCACAAAGTTAAATAAAACAACTTTATTATACAGTACAGTTTATTTCTTTAATTATAATACCATAGCATATTTATTATACATAAAATGAGGTATATTTTGTGTAGTTTTAAGGCTTAGAAAATTATAAAGAACATTGTTTTATGGGGACCTAGGAACGGATTATTCTCATTTTAATGGTTTCCTATGGGAAATTTTTTTTTGGGATACACACTTTTCGCCTTACACGCTCTGTCTGGGACCCAATTAAGTTCGTACACCAAGGTACCACTGTATTCCTTTCCACTGCTATGGGATATTTTGCATTTCTAGCCGCTGTTCACGAAAGACCTGGGCGAGCCCTTCATCATCCTCCACAGCGTGGCCCACGTCCAGGCGGGCGCCCAAACACTGGAGGTCCTGTTGCTGCGCGTCGTCAAGGAGACTCAGGAAACAGCGGGAAGTGGATACTCGGTGACACTCGAGTGGATCACCGTCACCAACATGGCGGGGCAAGGTCTGGGCAAGAAATTTCAATCCGTTTGGCTGCAATTATCGGGGGGGGGGGGGCAATGTCCTAAACGACATGGTTTCATCCATTTTGATTCGAAGTGGCCAATTTAGCTTCATTTTGGACATTTTCGGGCCAGGTTAGCCAGATGAGTTACATAACTAATAGTCTTCCAATTTCACGCACGTTGCCACTAACTCATTCGCTACCATTCCTGAATTTATTCGTGAATTGAAAAATGTGACGTTGAGTGCCTTTCCGGAATTTGTTCATGTTCTGGTTTTTCTTGCAAGTGGGTGTCGATAAAGCGCTGGTCAGACCTCTGGCAATGTTTTTCCCTTCCACGAGAGGGCAGCATTTACCTTTTGTCCATGTTAGCACTTTGTTACAACTTCAGCTGTTGTTAAAGCGCTATATAAACCAATAAGTATGTATTATATTTGTACACCCACCCCCATTTCAAGGTCAAATACCTCCAGACCCATATAACTTAGGAATGAACTCTTTTTTTCTGATAAAAGAAGAGAGTCTAATGTTTCTTACGCTGTATTGAATGTTTATGTCGCCCTAAAACATAATATTCTGTGGGTCCTGCAATTTGAGTGAAAGTGACAAAATCCCTGGCATTGCGGGTCGGTGTCGATAAAGCGCTGGTCAGACCTTTGGCAGTGTTTTTCCCTTCCACGAGGTGGCAGCATTTGCCTTTCAATATGTATTGTATTATATTTGTCCATGCTAGCGCTTTGTTACAGCTTCAGCTGTAGTTAAATCGTTATATAAACCAATATGTACATATGTATTGCATTGTATTTTGGACAGTCACCCTCATTTCAAGCTCATATAACTCCAGACCCATATAACTTAGGAATTCACTCTTTTTATTCTGATAAAAGAAGAGAGTCTAATGTTTCTTACGCTGTTTTGAATGTTTATGTAGTCCTAAAACATAATATTCTGTGGATCCTGCAATTTGAGTGAAAGTGACAAAAACCCTGGCACTGGAGTGCACGCATTTTTGTACATCATCTGGCAGTGAATTAGTTAAACATCTCTTTCAGCTGTCAATCAATTTTTTTTAATGGCTGCAGTGGGGTTTGTAATAACCGATGCTTTTTTTCTCTCACAAGGTTTAGAGAAGAATTACAAAGTGAAGAAGAGGCGCCTCCTCCAAGGAAAGTCTGTGCCGCATTACGCCGCCGTGACGCCTCAAGGCGACGGTCTGATGGTGGCGTCAGAGAGGCCTTTCGACTTCACGCACGTGGACGACGAGGCCCTCAAGCAGCCGCAGTCGCAGTCGGCGGCGGATGAGCAAGCTATGGAGGTGGAGAAAGCAGGTGGGTAGAAGACAAGCTGTGTTGATTTTTCCATCTTTAATCCGCTGTGATGGAGGCGTGCGCATAGTCACAGCAAGCGAGGCATCTGACATTTTCTTTTCTTTGTGATGGGCTAATCGTGTTATTCATGCCTGACAGTCTGTCATTCGTTCTTTTTTTTCCTATTCATTTCAAGGTTTGAAAACACACTAGACATCCAACAATTTTTACCATATTTGCAGGCCCACACTCACAAGGTTTAAAACAACCGTGACAGTTTAATTATGTCTATCAGAAGTCTACAGTTTAATGACAACATAAAATGCAATTAGCACGATATAACGGAGGGGTCACGCTATAGTAATTAGTCTCAAGGAAGTGAAAAAGTACTCGCACGATCTTTGACGTGCATATTTTTTCACCCCAAAATCAGGCATTTTCACCCCAAAATCAGGCATTTATTTTTAACGGTGTTTGAGGATTTTGTGTTTTCACTCATTCACTGCCAGACATGTACTAATAATAATAATAAATTACAGTTTAAGCTCCTTTCAAACACTTTACAGTGACAGACAAGTATGGGTACTATAATAAATAAAATACAATCACAAATAGAATACAATCAATAAAATACAATTATAAATAGAAACAAGGAAGAGAGCTACACAGAAAATGCAATTTTAAATAGGTGGGTTTTGAGATGGGACTTGAAGGTGCAAAAATGTCTCCATTCCAGTGCCAGGGTTTTTGTCATTGTCACTGAAATTGCAGGAATATTGAGTTTTCGGACTACATAGACATTCAGTGCAGCGTAAGAGACCTTAGACTCTCTTCTTTCATCAGAAAATAAGAGTCTAAGCTAAGCTAAGTCACACAAATGCACACCTCGTTCGTGTTTTTCGATGATCTCCTTCTTCTGCTCGCCTCTAATTATCTTTTGTGTCCTCTTCGGCGTAACATGAGCCTGTAGTGGGGTCTTTTTCGGTCCCATAATAGCAAAAGTACTCCACTCGATAGCAAACCACATCTGCACTCAAAGGGGGTGTGGAAAACTAGTCCGCCAGCCACCGTGATTGTAAGTGCTCCTCAAAACAAGTTTTGAAGTGCACATTATAAACACTCGGCCCCCTCGCGATCCAGATCCCGTCTACTTCTGGCAGCAGACGTCGGAAGACATCACGGCAAGCGTACGCCTGCCTGAGGGCGTGACCAAGAACGCAATTCAGTTCCGATTGACGGCGGATTCCATCAGTGTCGGCGTGCAAGGATTCGCCCCCCTGCTGGAGGGCCAGCTGTACGCCTCCGTAGACCCTGAGGCCTGTGCGTGGACCATCAAGGATGACAAAAGGTACTGTATGTACTCTAAAGCTGTTTCAAAGTAACACTTTTATTTGATGCCGATTGTTTCTTTGACCTCCGCAGTTTGGAAGTGAGTCTTCAGAAACGCACAGAAGGTCCCATGTGGCCCGAGCTGGTGATGGGTGACCGTCGAGGGGAGCACGTGATGAGCGATGAGCAGGCCGCCCTCGTCCAGGAGAGGCTCACCCACTTGACCTCCGCGGACGTGGTCAGCCATGTTTCTTTCCAATGCAGATGATGTTTCGCCAATGTGCGACAGGATAGCTTGAAACACTGCAGACGAGTACAGTGACACCTTGGTTTACGAACGCTTTAGCTAACGAACCTTTCGCCTTACGAACATTAAATGTGCGCGAATTTAATCTTGGCATACGAACTTGTTTTTGGGAAACACACGGAGCGCCACAATGGCTGGCGGACTAGTTTTCGGCGGAAGAACACTAAACCACACGGCCGAACAGCGCTACCGTGGCTTCCGGACTACATTTCCACACCCCCTTTCTCTGAGTACATACGTGGTTTGCTATCGAGTGGATAACTTTGCTTTTTGGGGCAGAAAAAGACCCCACCACAGGCTAATGTTAAGCCAAATAGGACACAAAACAAAATTACGGTTGAGGAGAAGGAGATCATCGAAAAACACGAACAAGGTGTTCTTATGTGTGACTTAGCGTCCCAATACCAGTATGCTAAGTCGACCATTGCTACTTGTGGCTAAGGGTGTTTCTGTGTTTTCTAAGAAACGGTCTCAGGCAATAGAAGAAGTTGAAAAACTTCTGTTGATTTGGATTCATGAAAAGTAGCTACCACTTGTATTGTAATAAGATCATTCTCATAGCTTCCTTTTGAGACTAAATTGATCCCTCCAACTTTTAAATTAGACTTCAGATGTCCTGATGACGAGCTTCTTTCAGTTGCTCTTACCCCCCTTTCCTCGCATCGCACCGTGAGTCATGCGAGACCCACTTCCTCTCACCCCTTGTTAGGGTCATCTGTTCCCACTTCAGCTTCCCCAGGTCTAATGAAGGCCAGCTCTTGTGCTAATAAACGCAGAACAAGAATAACTCTGTGCTCTCTTGACGGCTTCCCCAGCACGCTAATCCTGACTTGGACAAGCCAGCCTGCAACTCCCAAGAACTCGAGGACTGCGACGGATTCCCCGAGGACACTTCCAGCCTGGTGCACTTTGACGGCACGTCACTGAAGGCCACTCAAGTGGTGAGTACGTGACCAGTTTTGACAATGTCGAGACTCCACGAGGGCTTGATAAATATGATATTTTTGTGGCCAATGCCGTTATTATTTAGCAGAATAATGAAATTCCAGAAATTACGAATCGACTGATTAATAAAGAACCATCGACACAATGAATAACATAACTTATTTTTAGGTTTCTTAACTCTTATGACAATGAAGGTATGATTGATGGGCATTTTTACAAACGAGACGCACAAAAAATTAGAAATAATAATAATAATAATACATTTCATTTATAAGCGCCTTTCCAAACTCTCAAAGTCACTTTACAGTCACAGGATAAGTTTTACTGTGGGTGAGCAGCGGCAGCCACATGCGCCAGCATTCACTCAACCCAGAAGTAACTCAAATAGATAGAAAGCAAGCTAGCTAGATGATAGATAGCTCATAATAATAATAATAATAATAATACAGTGCATCTACAAGCGCCCCTTAAAACTCTCAAGGACATAGCTAATAGATAGCCCTATAGCTAATAGCTAGCTAGCTAGATAGCAAATAGGTAGATAGGTAGCTTGCTCGATAGCTAGCGAGATTGATGATGATAATAATAATACATTTCATTTATAAGCGCCTTTCAAAAGTTTCGAGAAACGTTCTTCTAAGGAGACTTCCGTCCATCCATTATCGGAATTATATTCTGTCATGATGCTTTACCGTTCTTGTCCATTTCTGGGTCTTTTCTATTTTTCTAGTGTAGATGCGCTTAGGGTAGTGTTTTTCTATGATTTATGGTTAGCATTAAGGTCCTACCGAGGTATACATTGTCATTTACGGCCCCCTCCGTCTGTATTTTTTTTGCTGTTCGCTTAAAGTGGGCTTATTGCATGAGGAGGTTGCATCCATCCGGGTGAGCAAAGGCTCCGGGTGACCTTCTCAATGCCAAGGTGAACAAAGCGTCACGTGTGGTGTTTTCAGCATCCGTCGAAAACATGTGCCACGCAAGTAATGTGGTCCTTTCTTTCAATTCTAAACTTTTTTTTTTAAGAATGGGGTGGGTCTGAATGATGTGTGTTCCAGGGTTAATGGCCCTCTCTCTCTATTTGGTTCTCCGTCCATTACAAAGCTCCCACAAGAGACCACTTCACGGAGTAATGAATGAGAGGCTCATCATTAAGCTTGAATGTAAGCGATGCCGTGTCTTTCCGGAAAATGAAAAGCCCTTTTAATGTTTCCTCGATGCTCAGAAATAGCCATCTGCCTTTTTCGAAGGCTACCACTGCCTATGTGAGCATGTGACTCAGTGTCCGAGTGCTCTTATCACAACTTCATTCAGGGAGGCTTATCTCCCTGTTTTTTTTTTTTTTTTTTGCAGCCCACTTTGTGCGAGGTTTCATATGGCTTTCCCTTCCACCAAAAATCTTTTATCATGAAATGGCAACGTATGCTCTGCATTTTTCACCTTTTTGTGTCATGATCTGGTTGGTGACCAACGGGTAGTGCTGTCGGCCCCACCTGCACCCGCACAGGTGTTGATCGTTCCAATCAGTGGCAGTCAAAAGGACTCCCGGCACGACCATTCGGTGTCGGGTCATTGTAGTTTGTATATGTTTTCTGCACCCAGGTTCGTTCAGGTTCGTTTTTACTCATTGTTTTCTTTGATACTTTGTATTTTTCTGTTCAAATGATTTTGATATTTTAGATTTTGTTCTTGCTGACTTTATGTTAATACAATTTCTCAAATACAACCTGCTGCTCCCTCCTGCCTGCTCACTTTGGGATCCACAACCGCCATCACCACCTTGCAAACCGTGACAGGAGTTGATACATTTTTGCATATCGTCTGGCAATGTATGAGTTAAATTAATAGGTTTGTGGTATCAGTGATTGGTAGCAAATAAAACAGTTACATCTTTGGTGTTTTTGCCGGTGTCTATATAAAAATGTTCTTGCAGACTTGTTTTCGTCATGTTGGCCTTTGATCGCTACGTCCTTGTCTTCTTTTGTATTGGGAAATGGGTTCTTGAGAGACCCCCGCGACAACCTCCGAGTGGTCGCCAAACAATAATTAGACAGTCTTAAGCCTCAGCACCACACGAGGACCGTGATACTTGACATGAACAAATGCACAATGACTCATTGTTGACAGCATCATGCATAATACTGATTAGATCAAACCCTCCCTGCTATCAGACTCTAGCTTTTGTGTCGCACCAACGCTACCAATTGCGGTAACACCATAAAAATGGACACAAATTCTCAGCAGACAAATCAGCCCATTTTCAACAGAGCTTGGGCGCCATCTTGTGCATTTTCTGGGACGCTACATTGGAGTCCAGATGGCTCGAATTGATATGGAAGGACTTCTTTAATTGATTGCAAACATTTATGCTTTCCTCTTCAGAACTATTTGAATCATATTCATAACTGGATGAGTAACAAGAAAGCAACTTCTCCGAATCTGAACTCTCTGAAGCCATTGTTTTGTGTCTGGAGTATCCTGCCGTGATGTCACGAACAAGGGGGCGGGACCTTCTGAAACTCGCCATTTTCCGAGGTTATTTCGAAGCAGTTTTGGGACACTTTATTTTAGATGCTATAAAACGTTTTTCTGATGTCACTTAGGAAACAAAAAATGGTGTCGGTTGTCCTTCAAGAAAAAAAAGAACATATGATCACACATAAATTGGTGGCCGCCTAGCATGACGCATGCAAACATGTCTCAACTTGACGCTACAAAAAGCAATGCTGTAAATCAGACATAAGTCTCCTTGAGAGCTTTGAAAGACGCTTGAAAATAAAATATTAATATACATTTGTTTTATTCCTGTTTCCCACTCGTAGGTGAACCTCGGCAGCCATCAGTACCTCTTCACCGTCATTGTGGACCCAACCCAGATGCCGTGTCTGTGCCTCCGTCATGACGTGGACGCCCTACTGTGGCAACCGCGGCCTGACCGGCCCGCCGACATGTGGGAGCACATCGCTACCTTCAATGCCCTCGGTAAGAAAGTTCATGCTTTTTGCCTTGAATGTGAAAGCAAATTAATGAAAAAAAAATTGTGGTGGCTTGCTATTGCCTATGTGTATATACTATATTCATTCAACAATGTTAAAAAATCTTATACGTTTTATAATGCATTTAATTATCATTACCAAACCAATCGTTTCGTATTTGATAAATCTCTTGTAGTTATTTTTTATTATCTTTTCTATTAAAATTGTATTATCTCTAATGACACATTATGAAATGGTTTGTTAATAAGTCATCTGTTTTTTTAATCAGTGTGAATAATTAAACAATAATTAAATATTTAATTCTCATATTATTTCCATCAATTGTCATTTTTAATCAACTACCAGTTCATAAAATACAAATATATATATATTGATTGTGTGGGTATTTTTTTTAATTTGTAACTATTATAAATAATTACACTTGGATGAATTAAACAAATGTGAAATAAAAAAACAATGTACATGTGTTAATTTTTAATAAAATAATTGCTATTCATTGACTTAAAATATATTTTTTATAAATCATGAAGTAATCAATTTTATAAATCGTGAACTAATCATTAAATAAATACTGGTATATCTAAAAAAATAAACCCATATTATCAAAGATTTTGACCCATATTGGATGTACCGGTTCCTATGCCAGCCAGCTATCTTTGGGCAGTAAGCGGAGGACACCCTGAACTTGTTGCCTGCCAACCGCAGAAAAGTCTCAACCAACCTATATTTCTTGTTTTTTTTTTCCCAGAGATTTGTCATATTGTTGATGCTGTTGTTTATTGTATTTATTTTTTAACACAACTCATGCAATATTGATGCTAATTTTTTGAGCCACGCTACAGTGTTTCCCATTATGTGTTAGCATTAAGCTTGCTGAAATTCGGCAAATTTTTCTTAACAAAATACGAATCTAATGAGGAAGCAGAAGAAGCAGGCGGCCGTTTGCAAAAGGGTACTTGCGCTAATCAGATTGTGTTTAGTTTTCTTCCGGGTGGAGGAGAACAAACCAGTTTCACGTCAACTGTATGAGCTTAGCATGCTAGCTTCATTGTGACTCTTTATCTTCTCTTTGCTAGGCTACGTGCAAGCATCCAAGCGGGACAAGAAGTTCTCCACGTGCTCGCCCAACTTCTCATACGCATCGCTGTGCGAGTGCCTGCGCCGCGCCTTCATCTACCGCCAACCGTCCCCAGTGGACGGCGTACTTTTCAACAGGAAGCAGGGACGGCAGGTAGGGCAGGTTGCCAAGCAACAGGTGGCCAGCCTGGACTCAGATAAACCCGTGCTGGGCTTCAGGGCTACCGATGAGAGGCTATTCGCCCTCACCTCTGGTAACCTTTTCGTGCTAAAGGTTAATAATAATAATAATAATTAAGATTGATGCGGAGCAGTCTGGAAAATAAACTTTCATCCCCTCAGACTGAAAGTGTCAAATGTCTGCTTACTCCAGGGGGTGGGACAACTTCGATTTGATCATATAATGGAAACGGGGGGTCGGGGGAGTTGAAACATATACAGTGAGACCTCAACTTACGAACTTAATTGGTTCCAAGACAGAGTGTGTAAGGCGAAAAGTGTGTGTATCTCAAAAAAAAAATCCCATAGGAAACCATTAAAATGGGAATAATCCGTTCCCGAGTTTCCATAAAATATACTTTTCAACTAAATAAGCCTTAAAACTACACACAACATACCTTATTCTATGTATAATAAATGTGCTATTGCATTGTAATGAAAGAAATACACTGCATTGTATCATAAAGTCACTTTATTTACATTTGTGATGGTCATTGATGGCTTGATGGAATGGCGTTGGAGGTCGAAGGTCAAAGGGAATTGCTGTTTGGAAAGAGAGGCGCATTACATGAGGACTGTAATTAAAGAAATAAACTGTGCTGTAAAATAAAGTTTTATTGACCTTTTTGATGATCGTTGATGGCTTATGGAAGGAGAGTCACCTTCCATAAGAACTGTTGGTAACTTAACCTCTGGTGCTGTTCGGTCATGTGCTTCCGCCGAAGATCACTCCGCCAGCCGTGGTGGGTGTGTATTATGAAAATAGTGCTTATTATAAGGTTTAATTTTCAAAAATTTGACGTTTGTAAGACGAAAAGTTTGTAAGATAAGGTGTTTGTAAATTGAGGTCTCACTGTATGTGAAATAATCAGCTATAAATTATATTATCTCATATTGTTCCAGACTAATAAAGTGAAGAATTTATTGAATAAAAAAGACACGTACCCATGAACATTTCAATTGTGACTTTGATTAAAAAGCTATTTATTTCAAATTACAGCCACACATTATTCAGTTTATAGAAGACCATTCACCAGAGTTTCAGCGATTTCTGTCAATTTCTAGTCAATTTATGGCTTTCCCAAAATATGTTCCAAATGTCCACCATTTCGTTGCAAGCATACCTGTACTCGTCTGACAAAGTTGTCAATCACTTTTATACACTCCTCTTTCGGCGTCCGACTGAGTCTCTCACTGCAGCAAAGTTTTCTCCCGAAAGAGGAGTGTGTAAAAGTGATTGACAACTTTGTAATAGTTGCGATACCTGTTGTGGCTCAATATTATTTCACATACGTATAAGGCGCATCTGCATATCATAGAAGAAAATCAAGCATTTTGGGTGCGGCTAATACACAGGAAAATACGGTAGTCCAAGTGTAAAATAGGAGTGAAAAATGGAACTTAGGGTCAGCAGAAGATAATGTCCTATTCGATCCTGTTTTTTACACCTTAGTTTATTTTATGATGTACAGTACATATTTTGCTATGATTACAGACATACAGCACATTGTGAATGACAAGTTTCTTATACGCGACGTTTTCTTTTTTTACTTTGCTGTTCTGTGAGGCTTGTGTCGTTTTTATTTAGCTGTTCTCATTCACCCACCAAATCCTACAGAAAATCATCCGTATCCTCACCATTGGTTATTTTCGCGTCCTCTCTTCTTTATTTATTTAGGGGGGGCAGTGGGGTGGTAGGTTCTGTGGAAAAAAAAACATGTAATGTCCTTAAAGGCATACAATTGAATTTTCCCCTTCCTGCCTTTTTTTATTAGCAAGCCCTAAGCTGACGTGCAGGGAGGCTTTCAGAGTCAACAGGTCGCCACTCGCTCATTTCACTCACGTAGCGGCGCACTTTCTTATAAATTTGCAGCACATAGTCCATTGGTGAGAACTTTATAATATCGGACTGTTGTTTTAGCATCGTGCATCAGGCCTTAAGTTTAGACTTGGAACGAATTAAAATGTTTACTTGATTATAATTGGAATTGCTGATTCAGTTTTGGAACAAATATGGTTTCAAACAGGTTTCTGGAACGGATTATGGTCCAAAACCATATCACTGAATGAAAATCTGATGTAATGTTAAAAAAAACATGTCAGATTAGGAATCGGAGCAAAATAATAAATGCATATCCGATTTTAAAAAAAAGATGTAAAACGTTTTTGATCAATGTTATTCGTCTTGTATATTCAGGGAGGTGTTTATGGAAAATTCTGACTTGTTGAGTAAAAACAAAAAAATTTATATTAAAAATAACGAACATCCATAATTTTAATACTAAGTCTCAACTCCACAAGCATCTTTATTGGCAGCACAACACAGCTCCACTTTCCAACAAAGGAGCTATCTGGAACAGGACTTGCAACTAAACAACACCCATTTATCAGCAAGGGCCGGAAATCAATAACAAAATACAATCTTAGGTGTATATATATATATATATATATATATATATATATATATATATATATATTAAACAAGTCACAGACAATAAAACAGTCTTGCATCAATAAACACACATTTCACACATACACAATGTTTATCGGCAGCGACGCAGCATCTTCATCCTCCTTCACCGATGCTGTCGCATCTCCTGCGCCCTCTGACAGCCATTTAAATTCTGCACGGTTATTATAAATAAGGACAAAACAGCAGTTGACCAAAAGCCTTGTTTTTTAGGGGGGGGGGGGGGGGTTGGGATCTAATTTGGGATACTACACATATGACACAAAACTTTTTTTTAATTCATGACTGCTTCAATTAACGTCCATCCTCATTGGGATCTCGTCAATCAGGGAAGCGGTTGCTAGGAGATCACAGGCAGCCTTCTTTGTTCGATGATGGCGGAGAAAGGACAGACGCTTGTCAAGAGGCGTTTGCCAAAGCAACGGGTCATTTGGCCAAGTATATGGTCCTCTTAGCCAATCAGACGCCAGAAGAAAGCCATTCGGTGAAAATGCATGCTAAAAACAATTGCACGTTGAACAACGGTTCTTCCTGTACAAATGAAAATCATATTTTTTTTATTGTTTCTAATTCATAACAAGAATATTTTTTTACATTATTTTTTCTGGGTCATCATCATGTTCACCATCTTGCTATGTACAGTGGCAAGTCTGAATGTAAATTCAATGATTATTCATTTTTTTAGATTTTGTCTGAAGAGTTCTCCAAACCTTAACCCTCATTTGAAAACTCTTAAAAAAATCTTAAACCTTGGCCGGAAACCCAACTTTCAAACCCTAAACCAAATCTGAAATCCAAATCCAGACTCATGACCTTTGTTGTAAATTTCTAATTCCCAAACTAGGCTGACAGAGACCTCATTTGAAACCCTAACTTCAAACCCCAACCCAGGCTTGAAACCCTAATCCCAAACCACCAGCCTTGTGGTAAAACAAACTTGGAAACCCAAACCTAGGCTTGAACCTTAATTTGAAACCCCTTGTTTGACACCCTAACCATGCCCCAAAAACTGTAATGACCCGATTGACTTACACAGACCAATAATCGGCAAAGTGTCCACAACATGGATTGAGCACAGCGGTTGACTAGACTGAGGGGTGGAGCTCTGCGGCGGAGGATCCACCGAACCCCTGAGACTGACTCACCGAACCCCTAGGGCAGTGGTTTTTAACCTGGGTTCGATCGAACCCTAGGGGTTCGGTGAGTCTGTCTCAGGGGTTCGGTGGATCCTCCGCCACAGAGGTCCACCCCTCAGTCTAGACTGCAGTTTGTAGGCACAGTCATTGGAAGAAGGGTTCGGTGAATGAGCAGATGAAACTGGTGGGGTTCGGTGCCTCCAACAAGATTAAGAACCACTGCCCGAGGGTTTGATCAAACCCAGTTTAAGAACCATGACCATAATCATAGGACTGTGTTCCACGTATGAGTGTTTATTAGGTAAATAGATTGACACAAACACACCAGTGTCCTCAAAAGTATGAGCTTGCATTATTACCGTAGTCTGTAACGACAATGAATAACCAGTAAATCATCAGCAAGCCACACACGTAGCGTGACCAAGATGAACAAACCTGTGTTACATCGACGACAAATGTAGCAACGCTCTTGACATGAGCTGACGTTTTTGGAATATAAAATATACTCCTCAGAGAACGGTTGGGTCTGCGAAGACGCTCAAGCCGCCATCTCCAAGTCCGAGGAGGATCCGGCGAAGATGCCATTATGCTCTACCAGGAGTCCGTCAGTGACGGTGACCTCCTCCACGTCGGTCGGAAAGCGATCTGTGCACTCTACCGCTGACGAATCCTTGACGGCGCTGTAGCTCAGTGCCGCCCCGTACGAACCGGACGGTTTGTCGGAAGGCCCTCGGCCGCATCGGCAGATCTTGAGGAAGGCGGCGCGGAACTTTTGAGACATGGCGTTGTAGATTAGCGGGTTGATAGCGCTGTTCAAATACACGCACACTCGGCAGAAGAGCAGGAACCAGCTGTTCTGGTACGGACGATCCAGGAAGGAGTTGACCACCACCAGGGTACGGTACGGCATCCACAGCACGGCGAACAAGATCACCACCACTGCTAGCATCTTGGTCACCTGGCCAGGTGGGAATCACACGCCACAAGCAGGTTAATTTCAGCAGTGATTCTCCAAAGTCTTCTACACGGGCTCCCTCTAGTGGTAAACGAAAGAATGACTGAACTAAAATGGCTTTCTTTCGTCTTTCCCAGTATCTAAGTCACATTTTTAAAAAATTGATTCATTTAAAATCCACAACTGATCCATTTTTTTCCCTCTCACCAATCAACCCATTTTTGGGAGGGGTGGAAAATATCTTAAATATATTAACCTTTATGAGTCTCACAGTGGAGAAATGGACAATTCACATCAGCAAAGTTGTGAAATTCTACCTCTCAGGTTCTCACCTGTCTGCGCGAGGCTGCGGTGGAGCTGGAATTCCTGCAGCTCCTCTTTCCCATATCCTGGTTGTTGGTCCTCTGCAGCTGTTGCTGCTCCTTTGGATCAGAAGGAAGCGGGTTGAGGAAAAGAATGCGTCCGATCAGCCCATACAGCACCGCGCTCAGCAGCAGCGGCACCACGAAGAACATCCCAAAGTCAAAGAAATACACGGGGAGGTAATGCTTCCTGGACACCCGGTAACCACACGCGGTCACCTTGGCGTTTTCGTAAACCTGCACCTGTAGGTTAGCCAGGTAGAACCACATGACGCAGTAGGCGGACGTCAACGTCCAAACCAAAAGGATGATCTTCTTGGCGCGGGATAGCGTGCAGAGGAATTGCGCTTTGATGGGATGGCAGATGGCGATGTACCTCTCGACGGTGAAGGCGGCGATGGAGCACGAAGAGGCGTTGATGCCCAGGTACTGCAGGTATGTGATGCACACACACCCCCAGTGACCCAAAACCCAAGAACCCAAAGCGCCCTCGGCCGCCGTGGGCAAACCGGCCGCCGTTAACACCATCAGGTCAGCGGCCGCCAGGCTCACCAGATAGCAGTTGGTGGGCGTCCGCATGTGCTTGGTGGTCAACACCACCAGGACCACCATCACGTTGCCGACCACGCCTGCCAAGCAGATCAGTAGCAACAACCCCGTACTGATAACTTTATACGCCACGCTTGAATCCGTCCACACGCCCAGCGTCTGGTTGGTTGAGTTCTCCATTTTTGATTTTGGGGTTTTCTTGAAAAGCGAGGTTAATCAATAGGGCCCCCCTGAAGCGTGCATACTGGTGTGCTGGCGAGCGAGGAGGAGGAACGTCAGGATGTGTCCGTTCAAGTCCTCCTCACCAACTAAAGGAAAAACCTGTGCGTCAAAGTCCACCTTCCTCACCACCAAATCACAGCTGTGCGTAAAAGTCAATTTCCTCGCCTTGTTATTCTCGTCGAAAGCTGTGCGTAAAAGTCAATTTCCTCCCCTTGTTATTCTCGTCGAAAGCTGTGCGTAAAAGTCAATTTCCTCGCCTTGTTATTCTCGTTGAAAGCTGTGCGTAATAGTCTATTTCTTGAAATCCGACCCGATGTTAGTGGCGTCAAAGTAGAAATATACTCGCCACGAAACCAAAGCCCGCAGCGTAAAAAGTCCACCAAGGCTGAGCGGTGCGTAAAAATATAAATATATCTTAACCCAAATAAGTATTCCGTCAGAGGATTGTGCGAAATAACGCAGACTAGAACCACGCCTCACCAAACCATTCTTCCACCGAGGATGTGCGTAAAATTACATCACCTAGCCAACTAAACGCTGGAATTCAATCAGAGGCGTTCGTAAGAAGTCCACCTCTTTGGGTCTGTTGCTTATTTTATGTTATTTTTTTTGCTCAATCTATCATTACGCACGCGGCAATGACGTCACATCCGGCACACCTTTTTTGGTTGATGGTTATTTCTGGTCACTCGAAAGTAGCCATAAGTGCGCACTCGATGCGATTTTTACGCTCCCCACCCCTCTACTTTCAAATTCATTTCAATGTTGTCAAACCTTCGTTATGTAACCAACAAAAGAGTGAGCAACCCACAACTGTTATTATTTTATTTTTATTTTCTTAAAAACGTCTCTGTGCCGAGGCCAGCGTGTGTGGAGGCGGTCGAAGCTCCCACACACACACCAACTGTGCACGCACACGCACAGCAACTCATAAATCGAGAAAATAGACAACGCTAATCTTTAATCACCATTATTGTCTCATTTTTAGGTTAATTTGTACAACAAAATGGCCTCCTCCCTCAGTTCTTCCCTTCAGAACGGTACAAAAGTACAAGGTGAGGAATTTTACACACAAGTTGGGGTCATTTCAAACATGTCCTGGTTTCTAAAACATGCACATTGTTTTATATTGTAAACTAAACAAAAAAAAAACTCAAACAATGTTTTAATTTTGTTGTGCCTTTTGAAAGTATTGTAGTTATTCTCGACATGTCTACAGTGAAAATACTGCCACCTGCTGGGTGGAAGTGAACACCACACTCGTTATCTCGCTCCGTCTCTAAAATAAATTGCTATTATAAAAAAGTGCTTTTTTATGACGTTATTTGACATTTAAATTTGTATTTGTTTTCTTGAAAGGACGCAGTATTATTTTAAATCCACTGAGTGGACCCCCTTTTTGTTTGGCTGCTATTGAGGCTGGTGGTTATAACTATTTAAAAAAAAAACACCTGTATTTATTTTGAAGCCGGGCCGTTTGTCTACTTTCCAACTTGGGTTACTGTTTTAAGCCTGTAAAGTGTCCTTGAGAGTTTTTAAAGGCGTTTATAAATGAAATGTATTATGATTATTATACCGTATATATTTTTTAATTATTCTTGGGTTGGCGAGGGGGATGTGACGCCATCGTCATTTTTGTTTTTCTTCTCTCGTAGTCAATAAAGTTCCTCTTTTCAAATCAGCCAAGATGGCGGATTACGATCTTACCACCAAGATAGCACATTTTCTCGACCGGCACTTGGTTTTCCCCCTTCTGGAATTTCTTTCAGGAAAAGGGGTACGTTGATTTCCCTATCAGATGAAGTTGAGTTTCATTGTAGCTATTTTTATTTGGCGTTTTGGTTCTGGAAATGCGAATAAAGCCAATGCGGAGCTATGGTGGCTTAGCTCGCGTTAGCTCGCAGTCACGTTGGTGAGGGATCTGATGTTAACAATCAGATATATATTCCTTTTAGAACTTAATAAATTAGATCGCCGTTTAAACATGTTTCTACCTCAAAACTGTGATTGTAAATTACATTTTTCTGACGCCAAGCGATGGACTGTCGTCCTGTTCGCATAGCCTAATTACTATCTGTGGGAGCAGCTGACATTTTTTAGGCGTTAAGTCCTACAAAGACACTCTATTTTTCAAAAATTATAACTACTGTAGTAAGAAACTAATTACGAACGCGACTGTATGTGCTGAAAGAGCTTATAGAAACCTGACAGAACAAAATGAAAACAACACTTCTTGACCAATGTATAATAAAGTCCTAAAAACGACTACAGTGAACTAAGCATACTTTATGACATCTTCCGCTTTTTTTTGCACAACCTAGTTAGTATTCATGATCTCGAATCATCATACGTTGATTCAACTGTAAATATTCTCTTTGATGGCTAAACACTTTGTTTTGCCTCACAACAGATCTACAATGAAAAGGAGCTTCTCCAAGGCAAACTGGACCTTCTTAGCGACAGCAACATGGTGGATTTTCTCATGGACGTGTACAACAACCTGTATCCCGACGAGGAGATCCCGGATTGTAAGTAGACACGGTGCGACATGCGTTTAAAAAAAGTTTATCAACTAATGACATAATTTGACGAAAGTCTTGACGATTTTCATGGTCATGATATTTTTTGTTTTGTGTCATCTCTGCGTGCCATTTTGCACTTTTTGGCTATAGCGACAATATAGATTTCTCCTAATGTTTTTTTTTTTTTTGTGTATACTCTTGATGAAAACGATGCTTGTTTTAGCCTTGGGGGAGAAGAGAGGCACTGTGTTGTCTCAGCTCGAGCAGCTCCAGTCAGAGACGGAGCCTATCGTCAAGATGTTTGAGGACGCAGAGACAATGAGGCAGATGCAATCCACCAGGTCCTTCTGAAATATTATTTGTAGACAATTGTTTTAGTGAATCAGCGGTTGGATTTTTAACTTGACATTTGTTGAACAGAGACGGGAGGATGCTCTTCGACTATCTTTCAGAGAAGTACAATGTGAGTTAAAAAAAAAAAGATTTGCAACTTTCATATACCTTTTCTGATGGCGATGCTAATTATCTATGCTAATTTTTAACACCATTTCTTTAGTTCCGCCAAGAGTACCTGGACACTCTGTACAGATGTGCCAAGTTTCAGTATGAGTGTGGAAACTACACAGGGGCGGCTGAGTACCTCTACTTTTTCCGTGTGCTGGTAAGAACAGAAAAAAAACATATTTATTTCAAGGTAAAATGAAATGGTTAACATCACACTTGAAAGGTATTTTCCTGTAGGAAATAATGTAATGCCAAACTTTTATTTCCCATAAGAAACCATTAAAAATGAGAATAATCCGTTCCCAGGTCCCCATAAAACATAATTTTCGACTAAACCTTAATCTGTCTGTATCTCTCTCTTTTTCTAGCTACCTATTTAGCTAGCTAGCTAGAAAACTAGCTATGTATAGATATAGATCCCTCTCTCTCTGTCTTTTCATCTATTTAGCTAGCAGCTAGCTATATATTTCTGTCTCTCTTTATCTCTATCTATTTAGCTAGCAGCTCGCTAGCTAGCTAGCTATATATGTTATTTTTATGGTTTTTTTTTTCTTACTTCTGGCTTGAGTGAACGCTGGCTCGTGTGGCTGCCGCTGCTCACCCGCAGAAAAAAAATATACTGTGACTGTAAAGTGTCCTTGAGAGTTTTGAAAGGCGCTTATAAATGAAATGTATTATTATTATTAAAGGGGCTCAATCTATACTTTATGAACATTCTTGAGGTAAACATAAAATGTTAAGAGTTGAAGAATTAAAGTAAAATAAAATTACAAAATGGTTGAAGAATTAAAAAAAAAATTGAAATGTCGACTTAAGTTTTGGACTATTTTTGTTTTCTAGGTTCCGTCAACGGACCGGAACGCTCTGAGTTCTCTTTGGGGTAAACTAGCATCTGAGATTTTGATGCAGAACTGGGAGGCCGCAATGGAAGACCTGACACGACTCAGGGAAACCATTGACAACAACGTGAGTGAGGGGAAAATATTTTTTTATTTTATTTTATATTTTTTAGGTGCATTTTTGTCACACACACACACACCCCTCCCGTCCCTTCGCAGTCGGTGAGCTCTCCTCTCCAGTCGCTCCAGCAGAGGACCTGGCTCATCCACTGGTCCCTCTTTGTGTTCTTCAACCACCCCAAAGGCCGCGACAACATTATCGAGCTGTTCCTTTACCAACCTCAGTGAGTCCCTGCTGTGTGTAGAGTGGATGTAGGAAGTTGACACACCCGTGTTTGGAAAAATGAGCCCGAAGTGAATCATTTGATCACTTGGGAATTGTTAATAGTTCCAAATAACTTTCAGTGTGACCACAAAACCTTTCACCAACTGCTCAAGCAGATAACTCGAGGCCCATATAACTTAGGAATGAACATTTTTTTTCTGATGAAAGTAAGGATTCTATAAGGTTTGTAACACTGCATTGAATGTTTAAATAGTCCTAAAACTCAATATTCTGTGGGTCCTGCGATTTGAGTAAAAATGACAAAAACCCTGGCACTGGAGCGGGCACATTTTTGCACATCATGTGCAAGTGAATAAGTTAATGATCGAAAAAGACTTTCTATTTCAGGGAAATGTTTCTAAATCGCCAAAAGAAATGCGGGCCCTACATGGCTTGATATTGAACATGTTAACACAAATGTCATTTTACCAAAAAAATGCTAAAAATTCCCAAAAGGTCCACTTTCTTGTCTTTTCATCTGTAAATGTTTAAGTATGGCACTGTCTAAATACTGACACATTTCTTTAAATAGCCTCATCCAAAAGTTTTTGAAGATTCTTCTGGACCTGTAACACAACAAAAGAAAAAGCTTTTACTGTCACATGCTAATGTCGCTAATTGTTAGACGCGCTACACACTCAACTCGAGAGTACTTCAAAACTTTATCATTAAAAATGTCATTCTTATGTGTAACGATGGAAATATGCTACTCAATTCTGTGTATTTATTTAATTAGTGACATTCAGTATATCAGCTAACTAGCTAGCTAGCTATAAGCCACATAGCTATCTAGGTGGCTTGCTATCTAACTATCTAGCTATTTATCTAGCTATTAACTGGCTATTAGCGAGCTTTTCTCCATATTTGAGTTATTCCGGGTTGTGTGCTATCTATTAGCTATCTACTAGCTCCTTAGCTAGCTTTCTGTCTATTGACTTCTGGGTTGAGTGAACGCTGGCGCATGTGGCTGCCGCTGCTTACCCACAGAAAAACTTCATCTTGTGACTGTGAAGTGACCTTGAGAGTTTTGAAAGGCGCTTATAAATGAAAATTATTATTTTTATTTCAACTGAGGTGTGTCGACTTATTCTATGCATCATGAATCAGCAAATACTTCCTCAATCCCCCTCCAGGTACTTAAACGCCATCCAGACCATGTGCCCTCATATCCTGCGCTACCTGACCACCGCCGTCATCACCAACAAGGACGTACGCAAGCGCAGACAAGTTCTCAAGGACTTGGTGAAGGTCATTCAGCAGGTAAAACAGGAGGATGATTTGACCAAATCCCCATCCGGAACGGTGATTCATTTTACGTTTGTTGTACGCGCAGGAGTCGTACACGTACAAAGACCCCATCACGGAGTTTGTGGAGTGCCTTTATGTCAACTTTGACTTTGACAGCGCCCAGAAGAAGCTGAGGGAGTGCGAGTCGGTGAGAGAGCGTTTCTTGAATCTTCTCCACTACTATGCACATTTCACTGTTTAGGTTTGGCTGAAGCTGCTGCAACAAATCCAGTCAATAAATCCTTCTCAAACTCAGATTTTTATTTAAAGGACAACCGACACTTCCGGAACAAGTTGCGTCCATAATTTGAAAAATCACTTCAAATGACTTTTACTAAGCGTATTTTACAAAGATTCCACCGCATATCGCTATATTTTACCTTTTAAGACTCGAGCTGAATATTCAGGAAGTCATGTTTTCGAGTTGATGACGATGCCCTAAGTGACGTCACGGAGGGAACGCCCCTGACCGACAAAGCGTCACACAATGCATTTTGGGTACTTTTTTTTCATCTGAAAACACCGTGTTTATCACGAAATTAGAAGGAAAACTACATTAATAACGCAATGGTGAATCGTTATGTATCGCACCAAGACTACCAATTGCGGTAACACCATAAAGGTGTTAAGTTGACACAAATTCCCAGCATAAAAATCAGCCCATTTCCAACGGAGCTTGGACGCCATCTTGTGCATTTTCTGGAAACGCTACGTTGGAGTCCAGAAGGCTCGAATTGATACGGAAGGACTTCTTTAATCGATTGCAAACATTAATGCTTTCCTCTTCAGAACTATTTGAATCATATTCATAACTGGATGAGTAACATGAAAGCATCTTCTCCAAATCTGAACTCTCTGAAGCCATTGTTTTGAATTAAAATAATTCACAAAATGCGAATGAGTCAGATTTAATTAGGTAGCAATTTTGTAGTTAGAATCAATGCTACTCAATTGTATATATTTTTTTGGGGGAAAAATCCCTTCTATATTGTTTGTTTTTGTAGCTTGCACTTTTTTTTGTTTCAAAGTCGTATCCCCTATTTTGTTTGAGTTGATTTGCTCTAATTTTAACACATTATCTTTTTGCTATGTGCCCCCCCCCCCTTATTTTTATTTTTTTAAAGAACAACAAGAGAAAAAAAAATGCCATGAGTGACAGCTATGTGATTAGACGAACGAAATATAAACGTTAAATGCATACACATGTTTCCTAGAAAATTATGTAATTTAATCAGGCATTCTGAATAATTTGTCCAGGTTCTCGTCAATGACTTCTTCCTGGTGGCGTGTCTGGAGGACTTCATTGAGAACGCTCGCCTTTTCATCTTTGAGACCTTTTGCCGCATCCATCAGTGCATCAGCATCAAGTACGGATAATGAATGACACCCATAATCCCCCAACCTCACATGAATTTGTAATGACATCCATTTGCCACGAGATGGCGGCAAAGCACTTAAAATGGAGACACTCTTTCCCTTGAGCAAATTATGAATCCATGTAACATTAGTCTTCAATCATTAAGCTATTCAATACAAACTTCACATGTTGAGCATTATTATCTAGTAGCTATATGGCTAGCTAGCGAATTGGGTCAGGAAACATATTAGCTATATAGCTAGCTATTGACTATTAGCTATCTATTAGCTAGCTAGCTTGGTTTCTATCTATTTGAGTTACTTCCGGGTTGAGTGAACCCCGGCGCGTGTGGCTGCACGCTGCTCACCCGCAGATAAACTTATCCTGTTACTGTAAAGTGACCTTGAGGGTTTTGAAAGGCGCTTGGAAATGAAATGGATTATTATTATTTTACTCACTCATCTGTTTTGCTTTGTTTTTTTTCCACATAAACAGCATGTTAGCCGACAAGCTGAACATGACGCCTGAGGAGGCGGAGAGGTGGATCGTCAACCTGATCCGCAACGCCCGACTAGATGCCAAGATTGACTCCAAACTGGTGAGTAGCAAAAACTGCAATAAAAGCAAGTAGTACGCCGGCCTTCCTATTCACCGTGTCTTGTGTGTGTGTGTGTGTGTGTGTGTGTGTGTGTGTGTGTGTGTGTGTGTGTGTGTGTGTGTGTGTGTGTGTGTGTGTGTGTGTGTGTGTGTGTGTGTGTGTGTGTGTGTGTGTGTGTGTGTGTGTGTGTGTGTGTGTGTGTGCGCGCATCGCAGGGTCACGTCGTGATGGGCAACAACGCCGTATCACCCTACCAGCAGGTCATCGAGAAGACCAAGAGCTTGTCCTTCCGCAGTCAAATGCTGGTCATGAACATCGAGAAGAAGGTGGCTCACAGCAATAGGAATGAGGTACGCCAGTGCAAAATAAAATCCTCCTGACTATCGGGACCACCTCAAAAAATTAATTCATAATAATAATAATAATATATTTCATTTATACGTAGACTGCGAACTGACATGTTGACAATTGTGTTTCTACTTGTATCCATTTTGTTTCCACAGACGCCGAACTGGGCTGCTCAAGATTCTGGATTCTACTAAACTAAAAAAATGGAAATAAAAAAAGAGGAAGCTAAGAGCTCTTGGAAAATAAACAACACAACCTTGAACTTGGATTCCCACATTTGTTTCATCTGCCTGCATCATTCCAACCAACCGGCTGCTTGATCGGGTTGTTTCATCTTGATTATGATTATTAGATTAGTATTTTTTTCCAGGGTCAATTACCTGAAAGCAGTTGACATGACATTAAAGCTTTTTTTTCCTCTTTGGAAAACAAACCCTTTCACAGTGTTTTTCAATGTTTCTTTATTCTTGTCGATTCCTAAATCGTCCACTTGGTGGTGGTGTTGTGTCTTTTTTTTATATCCCCTCAGTTGATTGCAGGATTTCACTTTGACCACCAGTTGGTGGTGTTGCTCCAGTTATCACCTGCTGCATGACATAACTTTTATAAATGTGGGACTTGTTTATTGAGCACTATTTTAACTCTAATTTTAAACGGATGGAAACGTTTTCTGATTAATTCCTGCCTGAGGACCAAATCAAATGCATCAAGTTAAACAGTTTACGAAAAGCACACTTAGAAAATATTTGGTATTCCTAAACCTGAACTGCACCCACCTTTCCCAAGCAAATATTTACTTTTTATAATGTCCAGTCATTAAGCTTTGGCGTCAGCAAACCGCGGGACTTTTTTATGAACCAAACCGGTTTGCTGAATACTTGCAGTCAATGTGTTGTGGGGAAAACCGAGTCAAGTGCATTGTTTTGTGCGCGCGACTTTTGTCTTAGCGAGGATTCCCTCTGATGTGTCAAGGAGGAGGTGCCGACGGCCATAGCAGCTTCTCTCCACGCCTCTTCCTCTCTTCTCTCCTCTTTTCTTCTGTTTCCCCTACAGCTGACGTGGGCCCAGGCAGCTGGAATCCATCAAGCGTGCACTTCGTCCTGCCTCCCTGCTACTTCCTGGCTCTGATTCCTCTTCTCCTTTCGTCTACAGAGTAACTTGCGCGACCATGGACCCGATGACGACTTGGGTGGAGACAGATCCAGCTGTGGTTCGGATCCTATGGATCTTGGTGCTGGTGCTGGCCCCGCTACTGGTGTGGTTTTTTTCCTTTTGCTGCTACACGTGGAATCATGGCTCTTCCTCGGCTTCCATGGAGCGCTACCTGGAAGGTGGGTGGATACTCCCACCCCCCCCCCCCCCCGTTCCACGTGATAGGCTGTTTCTCGGTTTCACTTCGAACTCACTTGGGCGAGCTTGGTATTGCTTGTGCTTCCACTTTGCGGTTGGAAATGTGCTCATTGGATAATGGCTCTTTCAGGCTTACAGTTTCAATAAAAAAAGTATACACGGGGTTAGTTGTGCGAGACTTACAAGCGTATTTTATTCAATTTTATGTATTTAAATAATAGATTACCGCCCATGAATGTGCTTTTGACTTTATTACCCCAATACCAGCGACCTACAATGACAGGCACAGCGATTACATGAAGTTAAAATTAATCTACGGCCATTGATGTTTTATTTATAAAGCGAAATACAGAGCGCAAAATACAATAAAAAACTGAACGTAATAAAACACGCTTGTGATTTTTTTTTTTTTTTTGTGTTCATTGGTGTGCCATGAGATGTGGAATATCTTTATTGTATTTATTTTTGGTCAGTAAAAGTTGTAAACGTGTTTTTTCCCCCCATCTCACGCAGTAATGGTGAGGTCGCCCGGATCCAAAGGTCCAGCTCAGGTAAGACCAGTAGCGTGATGTAATGCCCCCTTTTGGACTTTAGGGGTCTCTGCTCACTTGTACAGTACTTGGCTCTACTTGTCCAGGGCGGCCTGATGACATAACAAAACCACAATCCCGTTCCACACTGCCCTCCTTTCAACTGTCCTCGAAATGTAATACAATTAACTGCTTTGTTTATCGCATTTCTTACCAAATGTAACTCGAAATGCTTCACACCATTTCAAGTACAAATCTGCTACAAACTAAAGGGTGAAGTTTAATGTTTAACCTGAGAACCTGCTCAGCTGGGCGTGTCCGGAATGTTACGACCACCTTGCTGCCAAATAAATAGAATTAAATATCAAACAGTGGCTAGCTGAGTGCGATTGAGTGAGTGTGTGTGTATGACTTTTCAACCTGCCTGCATATATGAGACTTTGTGCGCTGCTAACATATAAACAAATATTAAAAAAATGTCATGGTGAACACGCGACACAATGGGAACCAATCTTTTTTTTTTTGTGACGCTCCATCAAAATGATGTGAGTGAATGAGAGGGTTGTGTGTGCAAATGCCACATTAAACAGTCCATATATTGTCCAACAGTACAACTGAGTATTAGCTTTTAAAATACTTTCTTGACAACAAAAGTATGTAAAAAATCCTGTACTAAGTGGTGACTTTTTTGATATTTCAGAGGAGGAAAAAGCATAAGGAGAAACATGCTCAGAATAATCAAGCGAAGGCAATTAAAGTGGTCAATGCGGAGAAGGCAAAACAGACGTCGAATGCAATAGACGTGAAGAAGCATCAAGAGGAGGAAGTCAAGAAATCAAAGAACATGAAAATGAAGGTGGAGGTAGAGGAGAAGGTAATGGAAGTGGTCCAGGAAACCAAAACAATGACCAAGAAGATCAAGAAAGGAAATGTTCAGGACATCAATGTACTGGAGGCAAAGGTCATGACTAAAGAAGCAAAGGAGGATGTCAAGAAGCCAAAGGCGATCAAGAAGTCCATCCAGGAAGTGAAGAAGATACTGCAGAATCAAGGCAAGATGGTCGTCCAGGAGGACAAAAAGGAAAAATTGAAACCTGTCAAAAAGTCAAATAACCTGGAATCTAAGGAAACCAAAAAGTGTAAGGAGGCGAAAGTAGTCCTGGAAGCAAAGGAAGATATGAAGAAACCAGAGTTGATCAAGAACGAGAAGGTGAAGGTAGTCCAGCAGGCCAAGGAAACAGCGACTGTTCTCCAGGAGGACTTGAAGAAGGCAAAACCGCTCAAAAAGGTGAATGAAACAATGAAGGTGAAGGTCATACAGCAGGCCAAGGAAATGGCGACTGTGGTCCAGGAGGACTTGAAGAAGACAAAACCGCTCAAAAAGGTGACTGAAACAATGAAGGACAAGATGAAGGTCATCCAACAGGTCAAGGAAACGGTGACTGTGGTTCAGGAGGACTTGAAGAAGGCAAAACCGCTCAAAAAGGTGACTGAAACAAGGAAGGACAAGGTGAAGGTCACTCAACAGGCCAAGGAAACGGCAACTGTAGTCCAGGAGGACTTGAAAAAGGCAAAACCCCTCAAAAGGATGAATGAAACAATGAAAGACAAGGTGAAGGACATCCAACAGGCCAAGGAAACGGCAACTATGGTCCAGAAGGACTTAAAGAAGTCAATAGCGCTCAAAAAGGTGACTGAGGTAAAGGAAACATTGAAGATCAAGGAGAAGATGGACCTACAGGCCAAGGAGACATTGACCGTGATGCCGCCAGAAGTGAAGAAGCCAAAAACAGTCAAGGTGAAGAAAACAATGGAGGAGGAGGAGGTGAAGGTGGTCCAAGAGGTGAAGAAGGTGAAGCCAGTCAAAATGGCGGCACTGAAGGTGATCCAGGAAGTTAGCGAAGTGCCTCTGGAGGAATCTCAGGTGGCTTCCCCGGAAACTTCAATCCCAACTGGGGGCAAGAGGAGAAGGCGGCGGCGATCACGCAAGGTGAGCTGTCGTCGGTTTGTCAATGTTTATGTGAATGTCACTTATATCATTGGACTTAAAGGACAACCGACGTCTCGGGACAAGTTGTGTCCATAATTTGTAAAATGGCTTCAAATGACTTCTACTGAGCGTATTTTACAAAGATTCCACCGCATATAGCTAGATTTGACGTTTTAAGACTCGCGCTGAATATTCCGCAAGTCTTGTTTTTGAGTTGGTGACGAGTCCGTATGTTACGTCACTGAAGGAACGCCCCTGACCGAAAAAAAGGACACATTGTAGCAGTCCTTCCATCACGTCAATGCATTTTGCTGTACTTGTTTGGTCTGAAAACTTCATGTAAGACCAAAAAGAGGCAGAAGAGGGCGACAAAGCTCCGTGTAAGGAATTAATCAGCTTGTGGAAACGGGCTGATTCATTCCTTACACGGAGCTTTGTCGCCATTTTCTGCCTATTTTTTAGTGCTACATTTCCCCCCCTATTGCCTCAAAATGGCACGGAATACATTCTTTAATTGATTGCAAACATGTATGCTTTCCTCTTCAGAACTATTTGAATCATATTCATAACTGGATGAGTAACAAGAAAGCATCTTCTCAAATAACTCAAATAAATAAAAAGCTAGCTAGCTAATAGATAGTTAGCTAAACATCTAGCTAGCTAATAGATAGCTAGTCAACTAAACAGCTAATAGCTGGATAGACAGTTAATAGATAGTTAGTACATAGTGCCCCGAATCTCCATCAGTTTTCTCAGAAAAACATGCTATATATGTTAAAATGCTACATGTGGCTTATTTCTTCATTGCTAATAAAAAATAAATACATTATTTGTCATTGGTGTACAGAATTTGTATTATTTTTTATTTTTTATTATTTTTTGTATTATTTTAACATTAAATTTATTCATGTGATTTATAAAAAGTCGTGTTAAGAAAAGCTCGCTCGACACGAAAGTACTTAAATCTATCGAGAATAGGTAGAAAGAAAAAGAAAATGGCGCAGTGCGCATGCGCGTCTCCTCTCCCAGCACCGCCGCTGTTGCTGCAGAGAATATGATGAGGGCGCCTTGAGGTGTGCCATCAAGTTCTTGAATGCGACGTTTATTAACGCACTGTTTACGTGGCCCCGTCACCGCCACGACCAACGCCTCCGTCACCGCCTCTCCCGCGGACATGTCGACCGTGAGTATGGCTGATGACGTAGGGGCAGGTTCGGTGTTCGGTTCGGACGTTCTGGAGGGTGGGATGCGGAATGGAGCAGGTGCAGGGGCGGCTATGATAGCGGTGTGAAAAGTAGTCAGAATGGAAACGAACGTAAATTCTCACAGGGTGCCTATTTTATTTGGTGATGGGGGTTAGTCAATGTTGATGACTTGTAATTTTAAGTTCTGCGAGTGACGTACACAGCACATCTACAGGCCACTACATTAAGTACACTTGCACAATCCCATAATAGTCGATTGTGGAAAACTGCCATGGTGCAGCCATGCTAAGTCATTTTCTTCTCATGGTGATCCATTCAAGCTATTTTTAGCTAGTCTAGTTTGGTTGTTCTAGAAGCATTTTTTGTGAGGTCAAGCTGGCTAACTATTTTAATAATAATAATAATAATAATAATAATAATAATAATAATAACAAGAACTACAAAAATAACAACAATAATAACAACAACAATAATAATACATTTCTATCTCTTGTTTCTATTTATAATTGTATTTTATAGTATTTGTCTGTAACTGTATTTATTATTTTTTTTACTTTGTTACTTCCGGGTCAAGTGAACTGGTGCGTGTGGCTGCCGCTGCTCACCCGCAGAAAACATATCCTGTGACTGTAAAGTGTCCTTGAGAGCTTTGAAAGGCGCTTACAATAAAATGTATTATTATTATTATTATTATTATTTATAAGCGCCTTTCAAAACTCTCAAGGACACTTTACAGTCACTGGATCAGTTTTTCTGTGTATTCCGCATCTTGTCGTTGTACTCTGGAGCTCTACTATCCATACATCCCAAAAAATATTAGCTTTACTTTTACCATTTACAGATACTAAATTTTCTTCCAGATATTTCATGTAAATCTTCACCTCATAATTCATGATTGGTGCTTCGGGTAAATTTTGAAGATATGTCATTGAAATCTTGTGTTATTCTTTAACTTTAAATCTATTCAAAATTAACCCATTTGCACTCATTTAAGATCAATCCAGTTTAGACATACTGTACAATGTTGATTGTAGGATTCATTCTCAACCATTGCCTTTTTTTTAACTACTATTGCCATATTTTTGCAAAAATTTTGGACAATTTAGTAATTATATCTATTTTTGCTATGTTTACTGTCTTGTGCTAATATAGCTATAGTGTACCAGTCCATTCTAATATTATATTTCAATAAATTCGATACAGGCTATGAGACAAATAAAGGTCTTTATTTATTTATGAGCGGATATAGTGCTAGGTTGTTTTTAATTTATGACTCTGTTGCAGTCTTTTTTTTTATGCATCCTCGATCGGTTTCTACTATATCTCTCAGCCTATTTCACGATCATCTATTTTGTTAAAAATCTGTTCATTGCTTACTCCAGATCATATCCCCCCCCCCCCATTTCATGATAGAATGTCTTATAATTACATTTGACAGAAATGAGTGTGATAGAACATTAGCAACAGCGTCTGGCGGGATTTGAAATTCGACACGGGAGATATTGTGTAATTGTGGTCCGAAGCAAACGGATGGCGTTCGGGGACTTGATCCGATCACAGAGTGCGCGATGGTGCAGCCAGCGCCCAGTTGAGGCGGTGTGGTTGCTCTGTGCCTGACGGTGACTCAGCAGTGCACAGCCGCGGCGGTAGAACACTCTGCTCGTGAGCTAAATAAATCAATAAAAATGTGTTTTCGTCAAGCAACTTATTCTGACAATCAATGTTAGCATTTATTATGAAGCAGTTCTAGATGAAAGAGGAGAGAATCAAAGCCTCATTTTCACCAGTGGATCAGGGACGTCATGGTGGAATGTGCACGTCTGCTCCAAGCTAAATGTAGCAAAAGCAAACACGCAGCTGTAGCATCTATTGACAAAAAGAGAATGTCTCCTGTCCCACGTAAATCCGCTTCAATTCCAAGCTGCGATGCTCTTTTCTTCTCATCGCGGGCTCCTCAAGCCATGCATCCAGCCTGTATTGAGTCCATGTTGTGAGATCTCATAGTAACTCTTCATCAATGCCCGCAGGCCGTAGAGGAGGTGCAGGACCAGCCCAAAAGGAGGCCGTTGGTCCGGGCGGCGTCGGATGAGAGCGCCGCCGACGTATACCCCTTGGGGGGGTCGCCATCCCCGGGGGACACGCTCCCATGGAACCTGCCCAAGCATCACCGCATCAAGCGTTCCAAGTCAGCTTCGGGGGAGGTGCTTGACCCGGCGGAACGTGCCATCATCCGCATCGCAGGTACCATATTTGTATTTTTTTTTGGGGGGGGGGGGGGGGGGGGCGCACACCCACTCCCAGTATCATCGAATCGAATGTCGGCTTTGGTATTGACTTGTCATCAGACTGTGTATGCCTAATGAAGTGGACTGTGGGGTGGTTGCGTTTATCGCTGAACAAGATCTTCATCTAGGACTTGGGAAAACTCCATTATCACCGAAGCAATTTACGACCTGAAACTCCTTCACAGGAAGAGCTCATTAGCCAGGTTACAAATTCATCAGTTCATGGAAAAGTTTTATTGCTTATAGCTGTTCGTGCTTAGAACTCAAGAGGTGTGGTATTCTAATCAAGAAAACTATGTTTTACTAATGTATCACTTCAATTTGCATATACTCTCAATAAATAGCTTGGCAATAGGGCAGCAGAATTCAGGCGTCTGTCATGAATTGCTGCGTCTCCTGCCGGCAGTAAAGATAATCTTTCTGGGTCCGATGAAACTAAATTAAACGCGGGACCCCCAAGCGCAATCTGCTGGTAAACATGTTGCTCCACTTGATGATTGAAGCATTTCAACTCACTGGAGTGATGTTTTCAAAGTAGGGTTTGAAGGCTGAGTTATCAAATTAGGGCTTCTGGAATTCATCTCTAAGCATGGGGTCTGTGCCTTTAAGAGGAGGGTCGTGTATGTCATGACAGATGTCTGTGTTGAGGTGTGTGTTGGACTGAGAGGGTGTGTGTGTGTGTGTGGGGGGGGGGGGGGTGATACAGTCCAGGCTGGGCCACCGCAGACAGGCAGGCCAGGCTGGCAGTAACAGAGAAGGCATTCGGGTACTTTTACTTTTCTTTTAACTCACGATGAGCGCAAGTGCAAGCGAGGCGGTGGCTAGCGTCAAGGAGAGCATGCGTCCCGCCGAGCCGGGCCAAGCCCAGCCCGCCCTGCTCACCCCGGGCCAACGTTTGCCCGAGGAACAGGATTACATACAGGCCTACGAGAACGTGCGGGAGAAGTATAAAGGTAACGCTTGCTCCGCTCTGCCCGGGTGGCAAAAAGGGGAAGGGAATGAATGGCGCTTTGCAGTGGAAACAGGAAGTGGAATGCAATCACACACTTTTGATTCAACCCGTGAGCCCATGTGTCAAGCCCCCGTGTGCCGATGTACCGTTGCCATAGTGATTTGATGGACAAATGGAAAGATACAGGAAAAACACAAAATATTCCAACGTTAAAATAGAATCTGACACTTGTCAGTGTCAGATTCCATGTTGCAAGCACAAATGCTTCAGACATTGACTTACATGGGAAGCAGGAAATGGAATGCTTTCAAAGTAAAATGCAATTATAGAATGCTTTCAAACTAAAATGCAATTGCCATCTTTTTTTTTTAATTTGGACCGGCCACTTATGTCTTATGTCTGAAAAAGTGAGTGACAAGACATTGCTTTTAAGCTATGGTATTTTATTTTGAAAGTGCGAAGCAAACACAGCCTCCTTGTTTGTACTGCATTTAGACGTGGCGGTCTAAATACATCCCAGCATGCAATGTGCCCCTTTCCAGCCCCCTCCGAAATACACACTTTGGAATACATTCCCGTGAGTGTGTGTGTGACTGTATGTGTTTGTCCAAATGGCAGGAAAGCTCATGTCTAAATCTAAAGTGGCGTCGTCTGACAAGTTTGTTTTGGGAGTGTGTGTGTGTGTTTTTGTATGACTAGTCTTGTGAGGACCACTAACATGTTATAACATACGTAGTGAGGACATGTTTGACAAGTGAGGACCTTTTGGCAGGTCCTCACAAGTTTTTCATTCTAAAGGCAGTCTAAAGAGGGTCTATATATGCATCTGTTAAAGTTTCAGAAAGGTCCTCACAAATTCACCCAAAAATATTTTTTTTGTGTGTGTTTATTTTCATTTCACTTGGATACACACGTTTTATCACTGTGTGTGTTTATGTATGTGTGTGCGTGGTTAATGACAAGAAAAAGTTCATACCACAAAAAGTAAAATGATATTTTAACCAAATTCACTACAGGGGTGAGGACTTTGAATGTACCCATTCAGAAACCTCACTCCTGCTGTTATTTCAGTATCAAGTCCACTTTTTATTTCTTTGTTTTGAAAGAAGTTGAAGTGGGAAATGGGGTGACATTTAGTGTTCAAATGTAACACTAGTTCTTCTCTAAACTTATCAACAACAGTGGTCCTCACTCCTTATCTGGATGTATCCGGACCTCACAAAACCATTGAAACAGGAATATATGTGTGTGTGTAGTCGTCACCCCCCCCCCCCCCCCCTTCCTCGTTATACCCAGCCTCCCTTAATACCGTACTACCCTCAGATCACTTTCATGCAACTCAAAAATAGTAAGGCACACACTCCTACTGCACTTCCCATAGCCACTCCCAGCTGAAGAGTCGTGTTTAGCACAGTTTTTTATGTATGTTTTATTTCCAACAAATTTAATCTCAACACACAATCCCATCGGCATTCGCACCAAATTAGCATCCAGGATGATAAACCTTTCAATACCTGATACTTGAACGGCAATACATGGCCAGTATAACACTACTGACAGGCATATATTCTTTATCCTCTCGGCAAACATTAGTTGTATGAAAGCAGTTTAGTTGCCGTTGTTTTTGGTCACCACATTTGGTCAAGGCGCTGATGCTTCGTTGACAGACGCCCCGCTTGTAAATTATCGTCATTTTTTTGTTCTCACCGACGTGCCACTTTGGATCTGAGCGCAACCTTCTCAACCTCATGCGAGACTTTGCGGCAGCGGGTCAAAACCACTTTTCACTGTCTCAACGGCGATAAAACATTCTTGTTTGTGTAAACTGTATTCTTCAAATTGATGGGAGTACCACAAGTTATGAACCATGTAGGAAATAGTTCATCCAAGGGATCAAGAGGGAGCGAAGGCTATTATACGGCTACCTGGCTAGCTGTCTATCTATTAGCTATCTACTGGCTAGCTACCTAGCTGTCTATCTATTAGATATCTACTGGCTAGCTACCGAGCTGGCTATTAGCTATCTGGCTGGCTCGCTAGCTATCTAGCTGGCTATCTATTAGTTATGCGGCTACCTAGCTAGCTGTCTATGTATTAGCTCTCTATTGGCCATCTATTAGCTAGCTAGCTTTCTATCTATTTGAGTGACTTCTGGGTTGAGTGAACGCTGACGCGTGTGGCTGCCGCTGCTCACCCATAGAAAAACTTATCCTGTGACTGTAAAGTGACCTTGAGAGTTTTGAAAGGCGCTTATATGTGAAATGTATTATTATAAATATTATTTGGGCAAAACCGTAGAGATATGTTTGAAACTTCTGGTGCAAAGTGAGCATGGCCCAAAACTGGAGTATAGGAAGTGTTGTTTGAAATGGATCTGGGATAAGAGGACCATCGGGACGGAGATTCAGTTTCTTTCTCCTCCAATCCTGAGATTTAGAAACAGCTGGCAATAATTATGCTGTACCCCCAACACACGTTCCTAAAAACAGACTTAGGAAGAGAAGCTACAGAAAGGTCAAGCCCACTTTCGCTTTTGGCGGATTTCCGATCATTAAACGCAGACTACCAGTGAAAACACACAGAATGTTTGTATAATAGTAATAATAATAATAATACATTTAATTTCTAAGGTCACTTTACAGTCACAGGATCAGTTTTTCTACAGGTGAGCAGCGGCAGCAACATGCGCCAGCATTCACTCAACCCGGAATAACTCAAATAGATAGAAAGTTAGCTAGCTAATAGATAACTAATAGATAGCTAGCTTGTTTGATGGAGAATAGATAGCAAATAGATATCTAGGTACGTAGCCAGCTAGCTAGTTAGATAGCAAAGAGATAGCTAAGTGCTAATCTTGCATTTTAAGCCACATACTGCTTCACCAAGATCCTCTGATGTCATCGGTTAAGGTGATTGTGTGTCTGATGCCCGCTCACCCCTCCAACACCGAGCGAGCTCAGGCACGCCACAGCGAGCCCGACTCACGTGCGGAATGTCAGCCGTCAGACCGTATGTGTTTGGCGTCCAGCGCCGCGTAAAAGAAAAGGATTTTGCTTTGTCAGCTTTTTCCACACTAACGACGAAGTCAACCACGTTTAAATGAGCGCTAAGCTCGTCCAAGATTTGTTTTACT